>NW_019154144.1:5103463-5297642 GCF_002288905.1 Enhydra lutris kenyoni | reverse complement strand
ATTATGGGATCGAGCCCCGCATCGGGCTCTCTGCTCAGCAGGGAGCCTGCTTCCCCCCCTCCTCTCTCTCTGCCTGCCTCTCTGCCTACTTGTGATCTCTGTTTGTCAAATAAATAAATAAAATCTTAAAAAAAAAAAAATGGCCACTCCAGGGGCACCCGGGTGGCGCAGTCAGTTAAGTGTCTGACTCTTGATGTTGGCTCAGGTCACGATCTCAGGGTCGTGAGATCAAGCCCCGAGTCAGACTCTGTGCTGAGTGTGGAGCCTGCTTAGGATTCTCTCTCTCCCTCTGCCACTCACCTCCCCACCAACCTCTAAAAGTATATTAATTAATTAACTAATTAATTAATTAATTAAAAATGGCCACTCTGTCCATGGGGCTTGGCACACACAAGAGCAAGTCAAAGACCCACTCTGGAGACTGGCAAGCAGTCCCTTTGCACATAATCTGCATGTAGACTCTGAAGCTGGCTGCTGGCTGCCAGTCTGATCCTTGTCCCTTACCTGTGTGACGTTGGCCAAGTCGCATCCCTCTCTGTGCCTGGTTTCTCATTTGCATAGTAGACATCCTGCTACCACAGTCAGAGGAGGGCTATTTACAAATCAAACAGGTTAGAATCTTTCCCAGCACTCGGTACACCCTGTATGAGTTGGTGGTTACTATTTGTCTTATTATTATTATTTTTCTTCTAAGCCTAAAGATGAACATCTTAACATTTTAAACCTGAGGTGTCCAGAATCACTCTTTCAGGTTACATCACCAGCAATGTTTTCTGAATGTCCAGTGAAGAATGGTAGGTTTGGGTTGGGACCAGTTGTCCTCTTCAGCCTTCGATGGTGTCTTTCCTAAGGTGGGAGACGGGCACCCGCTGAAGCTGTGGAAGGCCGCCGTGGAGGTGGAAGCGCCCCCCTCCGTGGTTTTGAACCGTGTGCTGAGAGAGCGCCACCTGTGGGATGAGGATTTTGTGCAGTGGAAGGTTGTGGAAACCCTGGACAAGCAAACAGAAATCTACCAGTACGTGTTGAACAGCATGGCCCCCCACCCTTCCAGAGACTTCGTAGTTCTCAGGTAAGCCTACCTCTAGGGTTTAAGGTATTTTTCTTTTTTCCAAAAGCAGATGAAGAGCTGCACATTTAAGCATTGCACAGCGTTCAACCCCCGAAGTTCAGCCTCCGCTGGGAGCCCTAAGCCAGCACACATTTCCCTCCATGAAACCTGATTTCGCTGTATTTATGCCCAACTTCCTGCTTCCTTCACCCAAGTTGCGGCTTTGCCCGGCTCTCTCACGGCCCCTTTCACTATGGAGCATATGGCTTATTAGGCCGTAAATATTGCTCGTTTCCTCAGAACAGAGTCCCAAGAATAGCTACTACTTGTCCAGTTGCACCTTCTGCCAAATTATGCAAATTGATTCTGACTTGTCTCCTGATTTTGCCTTCTTCCCGGGGGAAAGCAAGCTTGGGTTTGTGTAACTCTCACGACGGAAGTGTGTGTAACTTCAAAACCCATCTGTATAACTTCACCTGTTCACAGCTCATTGTCCCATAGGGAAAGCTTGGCACAGCCCTGAAGGTCCAACGACACAGAGAAGGTCAGATGTCCAGTCAGATTTCAGGGCCTGACGAGGCCTGCGAGTGTCCTGTCTACTGTTGAAGCATTACTTCTGATCAGTTTACGGGATGAGTTCTGGCCCCCTGTCCCCCCGGGTTTGGAAGGGGAAGCCCAAGCGGTGTTGGGAGGTGTGCACGGTGCAGCTGTGCACATGAGCTGGTGAGTCAGCATTGAGTCCAAAAGAACATGGGTTGACTAGACTAAGAAAGCAAATACAATATAATTGAATCAAGGTTTTCTTTTTTATTGATAACTGATGGCAAACACTGTCTCTTCCCATAGAGTAGTAGTGTCAAAGGAATCACTAGTGAAATTCCCAAATGTATATTTCAAATAGTTTGTTTATGAAAATCGTTTTGATGGCAAACTCCAGGTTACTTTTCACACGGGCCTTTGGAGTTGGTCCCTGGGACCCTGAATTTGAAGGGTCATTTTTCCCTAAATATATGTGTTTGTCTTGGCAATCTGGGGATCCTGGCGGAGAATGTGGGCAGTCTTAAGGATGGCTTATTACCACAGTTATGCGGACATTCGTCATCTCGTGGAATTTAAACTTCACGTCTTCACTCTTGTAAACAGCAAATCAAATAGTTCTGGGATGGCAGCCATGGGGAGGGAGCCATGCCATAGCATGCCTCTTCCCGCCCCTTAGAGGGCTGAGAGCCAGAGTCCATGCATGGAACCTCCCTCCTTCCATCCACCCGACAGTCCCACCGGCCTGTTTCTTATCACAGGGCATCATTCCAGCCCCGCGGGGAGGCTGTGGGGATATTGGAGTGAATACAAGAAGCCGCTGTCCTGCTCTCTGTAGGGGTTTACATTTTATCAGGGAGGGAGGGTCAATAAATCATAAGTAAGGGGATAATGTTTCTCATCCTGTGGGAGGGGATAAGTAAGAAGGGGGATGGTAAGGGGTTAAATTTTACATACAATGGTTAAGGCAGACTCTCACAGCATTGATAGCTGACCCACAACTTGAAGGAGAAAGTGGGTGGGTCATGAGGCTCTGATGCGGAAGAACTCAACACTCGAGAAAATTAACCACACACCAGACACAGCTTCTGCAACAGGGATGCCTATGGTTATGATACCAGAAGATAGAAAGTGGCAGAGCTGAAATGCTTCCTGTCTTCCACGTGCCACCCCATCTAGACTAAGAATCCCTTCAGGATTGCCACTTGTACATGCATTATCCCCTTTTCTAAATCCTCAGGAGCTTCTGGTGATAGTTACTGAAGCTTTTTCCATCATATCCTCACATATCTGTACAAATCCCCATCTTTATTGCTGAACATGTCATCTCGCCTGCGGAGAATGATCACACCCGATGAGAAGCTGCTGGGCGTTTGTGTCATGCTTGCTTCTTGCCAGGTTTTTATGGGGAACATCCAGTAGTTTCTCTTTCTGGTGTGGTAGGACAGGACGGACGAAGTTACAGATGACGTAGCCAAGCCCAGGATAGGGTTTGTGAGGTAAATAACTGGGATTATGATCATGAGATCTATGTCCTGTGATAGAAATAGTCATTACGCAGATGCTCTCATGGTCCCTGACTTCCGTCTCTGATTGAATAGCCCCTGTAATAGGGAGCTTACTACTCCTCATAGCACCTGTTTCGTATCTGGAGTGTGCACTTTGTGAGTCAGGTCTTCTGTCTCCTGAGCTGACACATGCCATCCCATCTCTCCCTGCTGGGGTCATATCGACTGTGCTTTTGTCATCCTGCTTGGGAGCCCCTCAAGTATTTGAAAACAATGAGCAGTCCACATGTGTCTAGTTTACTTCAGGCTAAGCGCCACCAGCTCATTTTTTTCTTTAAGACTGAGTTGAGCGTCGCCTCCTCCAGGAAGCCTTCTGTGTGTCTCCCCTTCCCTTCCACAGGATTGCCGAGCACCGTATGCATAGCCACATCACCGCACTTTCCTTGGTGTTTTGGAGGTCTCTTTGTATATCTGTTTTTCTCCCTTGGCTGTGTATCTTTGTGTCCTTTGTGGCTTCTCGTGTGCCCAGTAGATGTTTGCTGAATGAACAGAATGGGCAAGTCCTAATTCTAAAACTGTAAGACCAACCCTTCAGGAATGGCCAGGAACCTCTGCAGCCTCAGTTTGGGGTTTCAAAGGCAGATTGGAAAGCTGCAGGACCATCGCTGGCCTCTGGGTCAGCAGGCTGAGAGCCTTGCTTTGAACTGCACTGTAAAAATTTTACACACCCTTATGGAAGCCATTAGTTTAATCTAAGTAAGTAGGATAGGGATTTGAGCAGGAAACTGAAGGTGTAAAACTCAATGCTGTGTCCAGGTTTTCTCTCTCTCTTAGCCCTAATTTTGATGGGCCGGTTGTTTTTTGCTACAGGACCTGGAAGACTGATTTGCCCAAAGGCATGTGTACCCTGGTGTCCCTCTCTGTGGAGCATGAGGAAGCCCAGCTCATGGGTGGCGTGCGGGCTGTGGTGATGGATTCTCAGTACTTGATAGAACCGTGTGGCTCTGGCAAATCGAGACTGACCCACATCTGCAGGATAGACCTGAAGTAAGTGCACTCCCCAAGATGGCAGGCACACCCCGGGAGCCTCAGTTTGAGTGGCAGAGTCGCCAGGGCCCTGTGTGTCATCCTGATTTCTTATTTTACTATACTCGGGTTTTTTCGGTGCCACTAGCATGCTTTCGTTGAAGATTACTTATACCGCCCCCCTGTTTTCCTTTTCCTCATCTTTTGTAAAACTCTGACATTTCCGTGTAGCCCTCTGCTCTTCTTTCTTTTTCTTTTTTCTTTTTTTAAAGATTTTATTTGGCAGAGAGAGAGAGAGCACAAGCAAGAGGAGAGGCAGGCAGAGGGAGAGGGAGAAGCAGGCTCCCCGCTGAGCAAGGAGCCCAAGGTGGGGCTCGATCCCAGAACCCTGGGATCATGACCCGAGCTAAAGGCAGACGCTTAGCTGACTAAGGCAGACGCTTAGCTGACTGAGCCACGCAGGCATCCTGCTCTTCTCTCTTTTCAGAGCTGTTCCCACTTACCTATGTGTGCTTCTCACACAGAGTAAACACACACGCGGTGGCTGCGCAGTCACCGCCAGTCTCCTTCTCTTGTGCTGCTGTCATGCCTGCTCTCCCTTTGTGGTCCCCTCCTGTCGCCCTGCTTGGAGAAGAAGCTAACTGAAATCCAACCCTGTCAGGGCAGTCATGACACGGAACAAGTTCTCGGTCTGGGTACACAGACACTGAGATTCCCCAGTGATTTCCAGAATTCAGTCTGAGCCTTCTCTGAGGAGATGGTAGCACTGAAAAGACAGACTGAATTCTTGGCCAGAAAGGCCTTCTCCAGGCACCAGATGACAAAATGAGGCTCTCGGGTCCTTGAGGGGTCAGCCTCAAATTGTAGGCAAGCGCGCTCATGACAAGTGCACAGGACAGCCCTGTCGACTGTGATAAAGTACTGAGACTTGGAAGACGCCTTTCCCACTTCCTTTCTGATTTTTGTCCCCACAGAGGTCACTCCCCAGAGTGGTACAATAAAGGCTTTGGACATCTGTGTGCAGCGGAAGTTGCCAGGATTAGAAACTCTTTTCAGCCCCTCATTGCTGAGGGTCCAGAAACTAAAATCTGAGTTTTCCCTAGTGTGACATCAACCTCAGGGAAGAGGAAGTGAATGGAAACACTTGTGGGAGAGAGTGTGCTCGTGAGAAAGCAAGAGAGAGAGAGAGACTGAGTGACTTGGCTAATGCTTAAAAATAGAAACACTGAGAAATCGGAATGTTGAAGATGCAAGAATTTCTGAGAACTTTCCTAGCCTTCCTGGAGATGGCTACATCCCTACTAATATAATATTTTTAAAAATCAGAACATTTATCTATGTTACTTAAAATTAAATGGATTATTCCTTGTGCATTGCCTAATTTGCTATTTAAAGGCTTCTAAGAAGCATATTCTTAACTGTAAATAAATGTATGTATAGCATATGTACATATGTGTGTATATCTATCTTTACTGTATATATGTACAATACCAATTTTATATATAATTGCGTCTTTTGAAAAGGAACGTGTCTGACTCAGTGAGTCCCTTACTCACTCACGTGGTTCTTTCCAAGTTGCTCTGGGCCCATCTCCCCACTGTCCTGTAAGTGGAGCAGAATCTGCTGCTAACACCGAGGTGTGAAAATGTGTAGTCTGTCAGTCTGCCCTGTTGTTTAACCAAAGATTAGCTAACCAAAGGAAAACAACATTCAAAGGTTCTTATGTGTTGTCAGTTTGTTTGTGTTAATCAAAAACAGAGCATGGAGTGTTGAACAAACCCAGGAAAAGAATACTTACTCCTCTTAAAAGCACAGAGGTGGGGAAGAAGTTGGGACCAAAGGTAGGGCTGGGTGACCAGTTGTCCGTGGACCCAGCCAGCTGCAATTTCAGGAAAATGTCAAATGCCCATGGGCCACTAGAGTCAGTGCCAGCGACCGAAAGAAACTTTATTTCCCTGCTGGTTAGAGCCAAATAGCGTAGCCTTTGCATATTCACAGCCAAAGGGGGCCTCTGTGTTTGACGAAGTTTTCATAGATACATTTCATCCTGTTCCTAAATGTCATTGTATATGACCAGTGGCCTGTTTGGTCACAGTTAATTGGCATTTTCTTATCAATGTATTGCACTGAATTGAACTCTGGACACCAGGCAAGGGGAGGCAATGGTCATTCGAGAGTCCTGGACCATCGCAGTTTCAGGGAATTCTTATTTTGCTACATATGATGTGCTTACGACAGAATTCATTCACATCTTGCAGTATGAAAGACAGGGTTTTTAAACTAACAGGAAGACCAAAACTATGCTCTGCAATTAGTCTTCAAAAATATAAATAGGTTTCTTAATTTCGTATTTCTTCATTAGCCAGTCAAGCTGACCTAGGTGTTTGACCTTATTTATTATTGTATAGACTAAACTGATGGACTCTCCTTAACCAATTGCTGATGGATTTAAGTTGTGGGTTTTTGTTTTTTTTTAATTGTAATTCAACAACTGTAGAGAGGAAGGTAAGTTATTATGTTTGGTTTCAGGGAGAGATTTCGGTAATCTGTGAGAGATTGGTGTCATAATTTAGCAACTGGTGTGGGAGGAAAAAGAATAAATGAGTGTTTTCCCCTTTTCTGTATTGTATGCATTTATGTTATTATGTAATTTTTTTTCCTATCAGCAATGTGCAATTCTTTTATTGAGAGAAATAAAAATGCTATATATGAGTTCTGTATGATATAAGGAAAATCATGCTATTTGAATTATGACCCAGGAATTTTTCATTTCCTTGCCTACACAAGAAAGTGCCAGCCAACCCATAATTTTCAATTTGGACAGTGCTCTGTAAGCAAAACAAATTCACTTCTGCCGTGGCTCTTAAATTTAACCGTATAGGCTGGATTACTTTCTTATGCAAAGACAAGATTAATGAGGTTTAGCCTAGGTTAACACTGGTCCAGAGATGGAATTCTAGGTGTTTGGAAAATATGATAGACATAGAAGGATGAATCGTGCTCTGTCACCGAGTTTAGCATACATAAGAATCACCTGGAGATCTGGTTCAAATGTAGACTCTGATTCGGGCAGTCTGGAGTAAGAGTCTCCATTTCTAACAAGTCTTGGGGATGCTTGTGTTGCTGGACCAAAGACCACACACTCTGGGAAGCAAGACAATACCAAAAGCAACTATGATTGTATTTCTGACTCCTCCTCTCTTCAAATTATCCAACTGACTTTTCTCTTTTTACGCACGTACTAATCACTGCTGCATAACACAGTGTGTCTAAAAAAAAGGAATAAGGAAAAAGGAGGGAAAAGATGCATCAAGCTTGTTTGTCAAATACCACAGTGTTTTATTCATTGTTATCTTGCCAATGGAAATAAAATATGATATTGCATTTAAATATTATATTTATACCTCATGTATATTTTTACCTCAATTGTTGGTATCAATCATCAATTGTAAGTAAATAATTGCTAAAGCAAATAAATTTATATACATTAAATATTTCCTATTTTCTATAAAATATATGTTGATTTTCATGCTTCATCCTGTAAGTGGAAAACCTGTATTCTGTATCTCTCCCAAATATGAGGATGTTGTTACCAACCTTCACTAACAGTCTGAATGCCTTGATGTGTTGTCTAAGGCATTAAAGTGATGGGAAGGGCTTCTTTTTTTACATTTCGTTGTTCTTAGCCCGGAAGTTATAAAAACGTATTAATGGTATTTTTACCAAAGATTTAGTAAACTTTAGCTACATTTCATTATCACTGAGTAGACAAGAAATTAAAAGGTGATGTGACTTCTGGCTGGACCACTAGACCGCAAAGGGTAGCCACATCTGACTCCAGACCTCTTGCCTTCATTCTATTTGTTCTCTGCCTTACTTCTAAAAGATAACAAAAGTAGCGCAGATTAAGTAAGCAGGAGCTCCCTAGCATTCTCAGCTACAGGCTGCAAAAGCCACAGCAGCCCAAAAGACCATATGCCCCCACAAAAATGTTCCAAACTCTACTCTCTACATGTCTCCCTCAAGCCCTCCCCCTTTACTTGAAAGTTTTGCCTTTCAGAGGCAAAGGAGGCATTTCAATTGCCCCCCTTTGTTCTTCCATGTGAAAAAAGAGAACATGGTGGTCATTCTAGCAGCCACTGGCTACAGAAGTCCTGAGACCCTAGATCATATGAATTCAAACTTGATTGCAAGTAGACTTGAAATTCTTAGGTATAGCATTGTACTACTTGTGTCTTTTGCTATTTAGCTGCAGAAACACTGGTTATATGTCGTCTTCTTCTTCTTCTTCTTCTTTTTCATCTTCTTCTTCTTCTCTAACGTAGAGGGATAAAATAACATGGAGGGATAAAATAGCAAAGGAGAGTGTCACACACCACCACAAAAGCATAATCAGTAGGGGCCGACTGCACAAGGAATTAAGAAATAAACACTTGAAGGTACAACACTGTAATATCATAAAGCCATGAAGTTTTAGCAACTGGCAACATGTGATGTTGGACATGCCTTAGGCAGACAACATCCTTTGAAGATTGAATGTTGACTTCCATTCTAGCAATCCCACCCAACAGGCTATCCAGATGCCTCCCAACCCACATCCTCCTTGCACACAGATGAGGCTCAAAATCCCAAGTAATGCTTTCCTTTGAAGCAAAACTTCCTGTATTGTTTATTCATGCAGAGCACATTCACCAAACACCACGTGGGTTTGGGACACTGGACAGACAGAGGTGTGGATACAAAGAAGACGGTGTGGGGCAGAAATAGTAAGAAGCAGCAGTGCCTTCTTGCCACCAGTTAGCAAGTACTGAGCCACTGAGCCACTGCTCCCAGCAAAAATATAGGGCTAGGTTCCTATGAGCCTCTGCTCACATTTTTGTCAACCAATCAATATATGACCTTGTTCTGTGTCCATTTCTGTGTAAACATGCCTTACTTAATACAAGTTTCTTACAACTAATTATTTATTCACAGTATCTCATTATAGTAGAACAATAGTCAAGAAAGGCCTGGGGCGCCTTGGTGGCTCAGAAGGTTAAGCCTCTGCCTTCTGCTCAGGTCATGATCTCGGGATCCTGGGATCTGAGCCCCGCATCGAGCTCTCTGCTCAGCAGGGAGCCTGCTTCCCCCTCTCTCTCTGCCTGCCTCTCTGCCTACTTGTGATCTCTGTTTGTCAAATAAATAAAATCTTAAAAAAAAAAAAAAGAAAGGCTTAAAATTTTCTGGACCCTGAATAATGTGACTATAAATCTTTTTGGCTTTCAGCCTCACCATAATGCCTTTTTTTTATTACCCCTTTTCTATGGGCTGTCATCTCATGAATCCACAAATTTAGCTGTTTTCCATCTTTTTCACAGCTTCGTCATGCATCATCTGCATTACTTTCCAGAGTAGCCTCACATACAGATCAATGAATTTCCCCTTCGTTTTTCTAGATGTACCACACTGCTGATTCATTAAAATTGAACTCACAGCCAACAGCACTAA
Organism: Enhydra lutris kenyoni; assembly: GCF_002288905.1. Classification (NCBI taxonomy): domain Eukaryota; kingdom Metazoa; phylum Chordata; class Mammalia; order Carnivora; family Mustelidae; genus Enhydra; species Enhydra lutris. The sequence goes on along the minus strand of NW_019154144.1, from coordinate 5,288,036 downwards.
AGCTCATGGCTAAATAGATCTTATCTAACATATGTATTTCATCCGTAAGAGTATTCCAAAGAATACTAGACAGCACTCAACACTATACCTGAGGGCCATTTGAAACAGCAAAATCGCTGATTAAAAAACACAAAATGGAAAATGAAAATGTGGTATTAAATACATCATATATAGGATACTTCTTTACCGTCTGAGGTCTGAAACAGGAAGGCAGCTGTCACATTTGCTTGATCTCAGCTGGGAATGTGCATGAACATCAGGGACTCCCATTTTGTGCCATTCTGCCCATATCCAAGAATGACCTGGAAAGAATAGTAAGTATTGACCTGGGATTACAAATAAGTTTTAGAAAGTCAGCAAGTTCACAAATACAGAATATGCAAGTAATGAGGAGGAATACATATCTACAACACCCAGTAGTAAGTTACTGTGGCATCTATGAAGCCCAGAGTGGGTGGTGAGCCCCCAGGGACTTGGGGAGAATGACTGAGAGACCAGCAGAGGGGAAACCTACAATGTGAAGGTAAGAGATGGACTTGAGCATCAGGTGGTGATTGGGTGTGGCTAAAGCAGAGCGTCAAAGGGTACAGAGGATGGGAGTGAGTGGGGCAGGAGATGAAGCTGGATGGCCACGAGCCAGGCATTTTTAAGTTGCAGCAAGGGTTTGGGACATTATCTATTGAGCCAAAAAGTAGAGAAGCGAATTCACCTTTATTTTGATGGCAAAGACTCAGAATGGGCTAGAAGAGAATTGGCGTATCCCTATATGCAGAAGCAAGGGTATGATGACATCCGCATCTTTGCCTTTTCCTCTCCCCTTTGGTTTCTACAGGAGATAGAAATAAATAAAGTGATGGATACCACCGGCCTTCCTGAGCTGATACTACTCCATCATAACTTGCCTTTCCTTTCATTCTGGGACATGTGGCTTCCCCCTATTTCCTATTACATGTGTGGTTATCTATGTAAATTTAGTATTCATCTGACAACCTCAGAGAAGACACTTTCAAACCAGAATGCCCAGACACAGGGAGCTCCAGATCCGCCTAGGCGCTGTATGATCTGAAGATGTCGAGAACTGGTATAAGGAGCTTACTGTGCATGGTGAGTCCTTTAACTGTTACAGGGAAAAAGAAGAGGAGGAGCTGATTCCAGATGGGAGCAGGGCCAGAAGGGAACCATACTGGAAAGGGCAGTCAGCTGGGCTCTGATCACGTAGTGCTTGCAATGGCTGGGAACCATCCAGGTGGAGGTCCCCAGCAGCCAGCTAGACATACAAGGTCTGAAACTCAAGCTAAAGTTGTGTTCCTCAGGTCTCTTCTGTTTTGTCATTCCTGCCTTCATGTCCCAGTGATATGGATCACTGTTTCACATCTCTGTGACTTTGCATTGACCTTCTCTCCATCTTGTTGGTCATGTGGTAGCCTATTTATTCCTCAAAGTCCTATTCAGGCATGGACTTTCCTCACCATCCCTCTCAAATCCACCTGCTTCTTTCCATATTTCTCTTATTGCATAAATCACATTGCAGTTCATTATTTAGCAATAAATCTAACTCTACCACTAGGTGATAAACTCTTGAGGGCAAGGACCATGTCTTGCCTCCCTTTGAAACTCCAGATCTTAGACTTTCTGCTACATCATGTCACAAATATTGTTAGAATGAAGTGGGCATATAAAACCTCGACATCAAGATGACAGAAGCCACAGACTTGGAAATCATAACCCAGGGAGAGTGTGTAAAGTTTTCCAAAGCTGATGAAATAACTTACATTTTGTGCTTTGACTACTTCACCTCTCTAAGAGAACAAAGATTAGAGAATTCACTGGTTCCCCAAGAAGTTAAATGTGAAATTAGCAAATTTTAACCACCTGCTTACAGCAAATAAAAGTTTGATTAGTTCATTCATTCAATAAACAGGTACAGAGCACTCATTATGTGCCAGACACTGTCTAGGCTTTAAGTAAATGAAACAGTGAGTAAAATCAGTGAACAAAAAAGACAAAAATCCCTGTCCTTGTGGTGTTTACCGTCCAGTGGGAAAAATAGCCAAGAAACAAGATAAATAATTGGCCAGGTAAGCTCTACAGAGAAAAATTAAAACAGAGGTAGAAGATAGATTAGGTAGTCGGAAAAAACCCTACTGATGGAGGGCTGGGTGACCAACTGCTCCAGCTGATACCCTGGCCATTTTTCTCTCCAGTTCCACTAGAGTTTCTTAAGTACAGTGATGGGAATGATCAATTAATTAATCAATTTGCAGAGAACTATTTCCTGTGATGATAAAGAAGTACAGCAACACCAGAGAAACGAATCCCCTGAGAATGACACTTGCTCATCCATAATGACTGCGTCTTCCAAGCCAGTCAGAAAGCAGGGCGAGCAGGGACACCCGGACCTCAGCAGTTCTCATGTCCCTGATGGTAACGTTCTCTTCTTATGCCTAAATGATAAGTGCCCTGCTGTTCTGGCTTCCAGATATTAGCATGTCTCAAAGGTCCCCTGGTACTTCAGGGAGTTCCAGAGACCAGGTCTCCAGTGTGTTCTTCTGTTTCAATGGCCTCATCACATCCCACACACTAGCCATCCCTGCTGACAATGACCTCATCAGCTCACTGTTGGGCTCCACACATTCCCTTTCTGCTCTTGTCACATTGACCTATGTAGATCCTCATAGGTTGGGGGGAGACCCAGTTCTCCCCTTGATACCTCTGTAGGGAGCTGCCCCCAGTTCCTCCGTAAATCCTCACAGCACACCTGGATGACACTAGGATGTCACCTGCAGTAAGGCTCAACCAATATATTAGGGAGAAGTTCAAAACATGGGATAATTAAAGCTGCACCTGAAAGTGGTTCATCTTCTAGCCTACTGACCCAAGCCTGACCTTAGAGACCACAACTCTCCAGCCTGCTGAGCTTCACCCTCACCAGCTGAGCCTCTGCTCTGGCACAGGTGAACATATTCACCAGCGAGGAAGGACTTGCCTGAGCCCAAGCCTACCTCTCTCTAAGACCCTTGCCCCCAAGTCTTCATAACATGGTGAGCTAGTACTGAGTGGCAAAAGCACTGAGTACCAGTTCGCCTCACCGAAGATCCAGTTCCATCTATTCCTCATAGGGCAGGACTCAACAATCTGGGCTCTAGACAATAATCACACATTAGAACTCCACTGATTCACTGTCCTCAATCTGGGTTATCTGAGAAGAAACACCACCATGTTGACTCCGATGGGCATGGCGGAAGAGCCAGCCAGCCCTGTAATGGGGCTTCAAGGCCTTCCCTTTCCTGTGCCCACCCTCACTTCCAGGCTCTAGTGCCACCTTGCTGCAGCTGGCCTTCAGCACCCCCTTTGCATCTGTCATCCTCCCTGCTGCAAAGCTGATTGATGACATTTTAATATGAATGAGTTTCCAGACAGAGCTACTCCACCATAGATTTGCATAATTAAACCTTTTACATCTTTATTGGAAATCAGAGGGCACATAGATTTCAGACATCAGCAGGTTGGTGTGAGCTATTTTTGAAGTCTGGAAGAGCCTGAAACTACACTGCCATATAAAATAAAGCCTAAGCCTGAAAGTCCGCCTGGTCTTGTTTGTCCAAGCGATGGGCAGGAACGTTGTTGACCGGGATGGGAAGGAGTGTTGCTCTCCTGTATGGTCTCTACTTCCCTGGGAAGCTGAGGCACTGCACCTTTCTTGGACCTTGGGGGGTTGGTGGTCTGGGGCTTGCCTTAAATTCAGAAGGGCTCTTCTTGGCAGCCTCCTCCTACCTGACTCTTCCCAACCACCTTATCCCTCTCCCCTTCCACCACTTAAAAGCTGTCTAAACCTGATCCTTATTCTCTGAAATCCCCAGTGCCTTTGGTTTCTAAGCCCCTCGGGCATTTTCTGAAGAACTCTCAAAAGATGGTCCAGGGTGTCCATGTTGTCTAAAATCCAGTGCACAGCTTGCTCAGGAACTTTGTGCCCAAGGGGAACCCAAGGGAATGGCCACATCTCATGTTAGATGGTCAGCCAAGGGGAAGAGCCCTTCCCGGGCTGGTGGGACAACAGGAGGTTGGACATGCTGCACACTATAAGAATTGATGACGTCAAGTAACGACGTGCCCAAGTGGGGAGCACTGCAAAAAAAAAAAGTCAGACAGCTGGATTGGGGAGTATTCCTTGGTTTCCCTCATGATCCTTCAGTTTCTCTGTTGCTCCTCCTCTTAAGGGGAAAATAAAAAGGAAACAGGCATGACTGTCAACTCTACTTGAGCCCCAGATAGAGCGTGCTGCCTTCCATGGAGATGGGGGGTTCAAAGAATTTTGGAAAAATCAAACTATCCAGTCATCTGAAACTAAATATGCTCTCTGAAGGGCGGCCACTAGGGATGACACGATCCATCCCTAGGATCTGCTGGAACCGCCCTCTGCACACCAAGCAAAAGGAACACATTCCAGAGCAGTGCCTCTATTCTAGAAACTGCGTGAAACAAGAATGTTCAATTCAAAAGCAACTTGCAAGGGGCAAAGGATAGCAAATTTCTTCTTAGCTTTCCATCAGCCTGCAATGGGTCCAATATAAAACCAACAGTATTTGTACAAAGCAGCAACACTATCAGTGGGCTCAACGGAAACATCAAACCAGAGACACAGCATTTCAAGCAAACCCGACAGTGATCTACCTGCATGGCTCACTTGGCAGGAGCCTGTGTGTCTGTCCCTATCTTCCCCAGAAAGCCCCACAGGCATATTTAACAAAGCCCCACTCCCCCACAGTCCTGCTGAGTAGATGACCCTCAGGGTTCCAATTATTGCAAAGGGGACTCTTTCACATTAAATGAAGGGATTTTAAACTATTGTATGCACGGCAACAACTGTCGCCTCAGGGAGCTGAAGAAGGATGAGAAGGGCAGTTTTTCCCTGAGAAGACAGACGAATACTTTGTGAGTTCTGTTCAAGGACTTGGGAGTTCAAGAACAAACCGCTCCTCTTGTTCCCACATTCCAGTGTCAAGATGTTATGCAGAGATTGGAGATGGGGCGTTCAAGGTGACCTTGTGAGGGGTACTGATCTGGAAGAAAGCCTCCCAGCAGCAGTTAAGTCCCAGGACAGTGCTAAGGCCAGAAGAGGGATCCAAGGCTGGAGAGTACTCGTTGCCCTACTCGACTAAAAGAAAACCCCACCGAGTGGCAAGTAGGCACGGCAGTTCGCGAGAACATTCTCCAAGTGGAATTGTGAAGCCTAACAGTGGGGCATTAACCGCAAACTGGAACTTCAGACCTCAAAGTATAAACAGCGGGGTAACTTTCAGATCCCCAGAACGCTGTGTGGTCTTTCTCTCCCTGCCTCTGAGCATCACCACCCACGCATGGCCTCAAACCCCCCGGCCCAGGAAGACGTGAGAGGCCCGCAACAACTGTGCGCCCTGAGGTCTTGCTATATGCCAAGGAAACATCATACACACTCACATGTATGTACAGATGGACGTGGAATTTACGGATTGATCCTCGCAACAATGCCACGAAACAGATACAATATTTCTACTTCTTAAAAAGATCAAGTTGAGGCACAGAAAGGCCAAGTGACTTTCCTGACATCACCGAACAAGGACTGGATTTCAAATCCAGGCCATCTAATCTTTGCCTGACCGCGTCCCTTAATGAGAAGGAGGGTCCCTCTGCAACGGGGATGATGAAGTCCGGAAGCTCGGCTGGTATAGAGATGGAGTCACGGCCAGCAGCGGCCTGTGTCAAGCAAGGGCAGTGAGCTAAGACCAGCACCGGCCGAAGATGCATTCAGACTGATAACCAGCAGAAACAAGAGGTCTGCAAAGGCCCAAGACTGAGTAAACCCCTTTAAAACGGGAGGATTTTTTTTTTTTTTCTTTGTAGCAGACTGTTGACTCCTCAGTCACTGACCCGTCAAAGCCTGACCGCTTCAAAAAGGCAGCTGCCACCGAAGGTTCTGCCCAATGGATCTCAGAACAGAACTGAGATCCTTCACAGCCTGAACGTCAGAAGCAGGCAGTGCGGAGAGCTGACCCGGACCAGACGGGGTCTTACCTCAACGGGGTTCGGGCTGGCTTCACATTTGTTCCCTTAACTACCCACTCCTTTCTCTGTCTTGTCGTGTGACTTGGAAGAAGCCAAGTTAGACACACAGTGAAATGTGGCTGAGTTTAGAATCCCGAACCTACTTTATAATTATGTTCCCCTTGCTTTATGACTGAGTAAAGCTGACATTGTGGAAAGACACAGCCCTGCATGTGCGCCTTCATAGCACACTCGCGACAGCTGGCCGGGGTGGGAGCAGGCCAAACAGATCTTCTGAGGAACAGTGCTTTGAATATAACTGCAAATAATCTCCATAACGAAGAAGACAGAAAGACGGAAAGACGGCAAGGCTGCACACCCAACCCTCCAGAGAAGCCAGGTTTTAACAAGGCAAGGGCACATACTAGGGTGGGGGGGGGGGGGGACAGAGTCCCTTCCTTCTCCAGCCAGTCAATGTCTGCCCAGGGTCCTGCCTTTGTGGTCCTGGCTGGTGGGGGGCAGATTCTGCTTCAATTCCTCGAGGTCGGCCACCTCGTTTGGATGTGCATGGTCCCAGCATTGTCAGGCAGGTCTCGTCCCGTCTACCCTCTCTTCTGAATATCTAGCCGGGCAGGGAGGCTCAGCCCAACACACAGATGGACATGCCTGGACATGCCAGGTAAAGATTCAGATTCCGAGACAAAGGAGAGTCCTTGTCCTTTACTACCGATCTTGAACGTTCTCAGAGCCACTAATAAAGATGGCTTTGGAGTCCCTTCTGCCATTATTCCTCGGCACACAGAGCCTCCAGAGCCTGGTGGGAGGGATCGGTAAGAGATGATGGGGATTTCAGTGTTCCTGGGGTCCTCGCAATAATAATATCTATTTCCTAGGCAAAAGGCAAAATAACCAAGAGCAGATTCAACGTATAGGCATAATCTCAAGACTCATGGCAGGGAGTCTGAAACCCAGAATGCACTGAGATTTTCAAAATGTGTAGAGGGCAGTAAAAAAAGAAAAAATAATAATAAAATAAAGACTTTCAAAAGGCAGGGGCGCCTGGGTGGCTCAGTGGGTTAAGCCGCTGCCTTCGGCTCAGGTCATGATCCCAGAGTCCTGGGATAGAGTCCTGCATCGGGCTCACTGCTCAGCAGGAAGCCTGCTTCCCTTCCTCTCTCTCTGCCTGCCTCTCTGCCTACTTGTGATCTCTCTCTGTCAAATAAATAAATAAAATCTTTAAAGAAAAAAAAAAAAGACTTTCAAAAGGCAGATGTTGTGCAAGAGAGAAAAGGAAGGGCTTGGTCTCTGCTTGATATGAGTGGTGTAATGTCAATAGAAGACAAAGGAAAGCAAATAGATTCCTTCCTTAGAGGGTCCTCATCTTTCCAACCATAAACATCTCCCTCCTAAAAAATGTAGAACAAAATTTGGTGATGAGAGTGGTTTTAAAATTTGTCCACAAATTATTTGATGCTCTTCCCTTCAAGACGTAGAGCTTAATTCTCCTCTCCTGGCACATGGTCTGTATTTAGAGAAATGCTTCTCACAAATGGACAGAGGCAGAAATAACAGAAGAAGTGCAAGGATAGGTTTTTATTTCTCTTGGACAGACACCTCGACGTGGAATTCCTATGCCATACGGTATATTATTTATCTAACTTTTAAGGGAAATGCCAACTACTTTCCAAAGCGGCCACGCTGTTTTACCCTGCCCACAACAAAGCATGAGGCTGCCAGTTTCTCCTCAAGCTCATCAACAATTCTGATTGTCCATCTTTTGGATAAGATCCTGCTTCATGGGTATGATGTCACTTGGCTTTAAGTGTCGTTCACTGTTTTCAACTTTAAGCAAAAATAGAATTGCCAAGTGATCGGAAGAAGTGATAGAATCCAATTAACTCAAGTTCTGGTTTGATTTTTGTAATCACTCTGCTGCTGTTGATTATTTCAAATCCACAGTTTAAATAATCCCAGGGATAATGCCCAAAACGAGGTAGAACAATTCCAAGTTCTAACTCGCTCTTGCTCTTGAAGAAGGTGAGACAGAGAGCATATTTCTATACTTTCTCCCTAGACCCCCATCTGTAATGCCCTTGAGCTGTGCCTTCTGCTTTACTTGTGCTCTTTTCTTTTTCAGATTCCAGCCTGTGAGTGAGGAATAGAAATGTGTACAATGAACACATCTTCAAGGGCCCTCATGGTCCCTAGGAAGAGAACAGGAGAAAAGAAAGTCAAATGCATTCTTTCCTAGCTGGAGACACTGGCCACTACTGGGGCAATGGGGAGGGTCTGTACCGGCGTACTGGGGAGATGGGGATGGTCTCTACTGGGGAAACACTCAAACTTGGGCATGAAAGGGGGTAAACCTTTGCAAGGCATAATTGTGGGTGTGGGTTGGGGGGAAATCAAGCAGAAAAGGATAATCACCTTAAAAATGACAAAAACAGCTCCCAGTTCCAAGCGACCAGAAGCTGATTCCATGAAACCAGAAGGAATGTTCTGCCCAGGTGTGCAGTTGTCGGTGGTGGAACTACAAGAAAGAAAGTCTCAGAGGTGAACACTGGGGAGGCCCATCGAGGTCTGCCTGGGAACAGAGAATCTGGGCAGTGGGCTTCCAGTGTGTTTCTCTCCCTGGGAAGACAGAGGCCACGAGTGTCCCATTGCCCTGTTTCCCTCAGTTCTATTCTGTGTTCACTGGCCTGCCTCTGAGGAGGAGTTTGCTCCCACGCCAGGGAAGCGCTTAGCGAGATAATATGCCTGTGGGGATTGGAAGCTGGTTTTAGTCCTCAGAGCAGAGCAGCGCATGTAGACGCAGGGAGGAGGGATTGTGAAAAATGATGAATGGAAAAAGCCTCACAGGGGCTTCCCAGTCATGGAGAAGGGAGTGCTGTCCCTGCTTCTCAACACCTGGGGCCTCCTTGAGCAATCAAGCAAACACCCTCCATGTCACCAGGCAATGCCTTAGTGAGTCATAAGAGTTTTAAAGAAGTACATTGCCAGGGACACCCTGGTGGCTCTGTGGGTGGAGCGTCTTGCTCAGGACATGGTCTTGGGGTCCTGGGATTGATCCAGCATTGAACTCTGCTCAGTGGGGAGTCTGCTTCTCCCTCTCCCTGTTCCTGCCACTCCCCCTGCTTGTGCTCGCTCTCTCTCTCTCTTTCTCTCTCTCTCAAATAAATAAATAACATCTTTAAAAAAAAAAAAAGAATTACTATTTCCAATCATGAGAGACATTTGCATGGTCAGACATTCTCAAAAACAAGAGCCCATCACTTCAGATAGAGTCCTCAAGAGTGGCCATCTGGGGGCTGCAAAGGACTTACCGAGTCCCCTTCATAGCCACAGCCTCGAAATCCAGCTGTTTTCAAAGAATTGGTGCTCAGGGCCCTGCTAGGCAAATTGAAATTGTGGTAGCCATTCCTCTTACTACTATTTGGACCTCCCTGAAATTTCGATCAAGTACAGTGACATGCAAAGTAGCAAAACTCACCAGGACGTCTCTTGTCCTTACCATTTAACGTGGCTGTTCTCCCAAAAATGACTTTCCCATAACTGTCCGTCTCTACAGGAACAGAACAGTTCTTAGTGGCATGTTAAGTGCAGTTTCTGAGAAACCTGGAATTTCCTAAAGCCTGTTTTGTTTTTTGGAGGACAAGCTATGAAAGGTTTGTTCTCAGATATTTCAATTTAAACCTCTACCTAAGCATGAGTACCAAAGTGATGCCATGAATTGTTTTCTCCTTCTAATACAAAAAACAAAAACAAAAACAAAAAACCCCAACCAAACAAAACAAAAAAACATTTCTCTCAGGAGGCTCAATAGCAACACTAGAGTCAGGCAAGTGGGAGCTTTGAGAGGAGTTTGACAGGAGAGCATTTGTAGGAGATGAGAGCACAGCACTCCTGAGGAAGAGAAAAGAATGAGTCTTTTGGGCTGGATCTTTCCTACCTACTGAGCCTTGAGAGCACCACGTTTCCGTTCAGATCTGTATCAAGGGTCATTGAAAAGGGACACTGGCTATAAAGGTTAGTTAACAGTGGGTTTAAACTGACTTTAAACCAGGCCAATGATGGCCCTGGAAAAGAAGGAATAAGCCAACGAGAAGGAGAAAATCAGGGGAAAGAGTGCGAGACTGCAGTTGAGGAAGACTAGGCAAGTCAGTTATTCCCCCCTGAAGCTGCTCCTTATTTCCCAAATGAGAAGCTGGCCTTGAAGATTGGCTCTCATGGTTTGCAGGCTTTTCCAGAGTCAAGAATTATTATTCAAAGCCTTTTACGGGCATGGATTCCTGCTTCTCTTCCTAAGGCGCGCTGACTCCAGGACTTGAGAGAAATGTAGCTATTCAGAAATTCACTTGTATAGATTTCTATTTTTTGTTTAATTAAAATATTTAAAATATGGAGCTGGTACACCAATTGGCAGCTACGTGAAACTGTCAAGTGTGGCTAAATGGTTGCGCAATGTTCTGTCTTTTTATGGGCACAAACACCAACTGACAAATGGAGTGATAAAGAAACAAAGTGCCTATTTATTTAATAGGCTGGAAAGATGAAAAGAACTCTCCCCAGTGTGCCAAGTGCAGCATAATTGTTAACAGAATAGTAGCCACAGGAACAATAAGGTAGAAAAGTCAGGTCTTGTGAAAAAGTGACTGAAAGCTTGCCTATTGGTAGCCCAGCAGTCTTTAATTTGTTTTTATTCCACAAAGTGAACATAAATAGGGATCATGCTGGCTTTTTAAATAGTTCAGGTCCCTCCTTCCCTTTCTCCCTCCCTCCCTGCCTCCCTCTCTCCTCCCTCCTGCCTCCCTAAACCACACTAATTGTTATGTGTTAACAAGCTAGCATTGCAAACAAATACACACATTCACTAACATATACTTAGAAATGACATACTCTGGTCATTGCTTATTAGTATTATTTACAGAAATGCAGTGTTATACATTTCTGCAGCTAGATTTTCTCACACGATAATTATTCATAGAAATCTTAACCAAGTCAGCTGATTTTGCTACAATGCATTCTTTTTAATGGCTGCATAATGTTTTACGACATTTAAAATCTTTTTATTTTAAAGATTTATTCAGCCATTCCTCTGCTTATGGGGATGCACGTTGTTTCAGGATATTAACTGTATGAATAATGCTATAATAAACATGATACATCTATTCTTATAAAATCATATTATTGTAGTAATGTATTTTTATTTCTTTGGAATAGTTTCCCAGGAATGAGACTGGTGGATCAAAGTATATGTGAATTTTTGTTTTTAGAAGATAGTGCCATACTGCAGTTAAAAAGGACTGCGACAATTCATATTTCACTTGCAAAGTAGAATAGAACCTTTTCCTCTAAAGAGAATAAGGGCGTTGTCATTCTATTGTTTTTGTTAATTACATGGTTATAAAGGGATATTGCATTGTTATTTGAATTTGCATTTCTTTGTTTACAGATGACTTTAAATATCTATATTTTATGGCCATTATGCCATATTGGGGTAAATGCCAATTGGGGTAAATTATCATGGGGTAAATTATTGGGGTAAATTATCCATTTCATACCTATTTTTATTTTCTCTTGCCCATTAGTGAGGACTCTTGGTATTTTAAAGATACTGACTGTGTATCTATTGTCTGTGATGCAAATGTATTTTTACCTCTGTAATTCCTCAGTGACCCTGTTTAAATCTTCTGTTGCTGTTGGTTTCTTGTCTTGGGTGAGAACGGTCTCTGCAAATCCTAAATTGTATGTAAAGGCTCTTAGATTTTCTCATATTATATAGATAATTCATTTATCTACTCATTGATTATCTTTATAACTAATTCTTTAGTTTGGAGTCTTCAGTTATCTGAAATTTATTTATATAAATGCTGAAAGAAAATGTACATTTCTATTTTCTTCTAGACAGATAGCCAATTGAGCCTGCACCTTCCTTCTCGCACTGAATTGAAATGTCAACTTCACAATTTAGATTAAAATAGCATGTATTTTGGAGTCTAGATTTCCATTCAATTCCTCTACCATATTTATTTATTTATTTATTTATTTATTTATTTTAAAAAACAATGTCCTATTTATTTAATTATAGTGGCTACATACTATGTTTTAAGATCCGAACTCACTAGTTTTTGTTTTATACATTTTATTCTTGGGCTTTTTTTTTTCCCCCCAAATAAGCTTTAGGAACATTTTGTATTATTTTTAAGTGTTATAATTCTAATTGGAATTGTAACATGTATCATTATTGATGTATGTGTAAATATTATATATACATGTGTATAGTGAATTTGGGGAGAGCTAGCATTTTAATTACCTTCAGTTTATACATCTAAGAACTCAGTATATATATAGGAACTTAGTATGATTTTCCATTTGTCTGAGTCTTGTTTTTAGGATTTTATACTTTTCTTCACATAGTATTGCTTGGCATTTTATTGTAACCACAAATTAAATTTTCCCATTTTCATATTTAGGTGATGTGTGATATTCATTGTTATATGTATTTTCCTATCTCTCTTATCAATTCAAGTGCTTTTTTCTTAAGTCTCTTGGGTTTTCCAAGAATATAATATTATTGACAAGAAGAGAAAGTTTTATCCTTTCTTTTCTAACGATGATGCAAATTATTTTACTGTCGTTTCTTACTACATTGGTTAGAACCTCTAAGACAATGTTGAATAATAATAACAAAAGCAAGCAGTCTTATCTAGTCCCTGATCATAACTAAAGTGCTCTTAGTGTTTTGCTAGTTAGGATAATGTTTACTAATGTTTTGTAGTCTCTATCATACTTAAAAACTTTCCTCACATACATATATTCTTAAACTTACTATTAAGGATAGCTGCTGAATGTTTATCAAAATGGCTTTTCAGCATCTATTAGCATGTTCACTTTTTTCTCAACTTTAATACGTTGATGTCATGAATTACATTGCTTGATCTCCTGATACCTACACAACTTTGTATTCTTGTAATACACTCTACTTGGCCATAGTTTCTTAGTCTATTGACACATTGTTGGATTATTGTAGCTACTATCACATTTAAAATGTTTTGAGTCCAATATGACATCATTCTTTTTGCAGTATCTTTATCAGGTTACAGTAACAGGATTTCTTTCATAAAGACAATGATGATTTGTTCTCAGCTATAGTCTTAATATACATCAGAAGTGCTTGCCCTTTACAGTTAGTGTTCAGCTATGAAATCATCAAATTCTGTTAGCTTTTTCAATAACACGTTTTTAATCACTTTTATCATTTCTTCTATGTTGCTCAGTCTAGTCCAGGTTTCTACTTCTTCGTTCAATTTTAATAATTTACATTTTCCTAGGGTATCATCAGCGGTTTTTAGGTTTCCGAATTTACTTCCTGAGATTAAGGTTTTCTGTGTGGTCAAGTACATGATCAACTATGTTTGTAAATATTGCATGGATGTTACAAAAACCGCATGCCCTTTAGGAGTCAGTGAATAAATAGATTTATATTGAATAAAAAGAAAAATTTTGAATGCACCTCATAGTAGACCCTAGCAATAGGCTTAGGATAAATAGGTCCACTTTCCACCTTTCTCCCCTTGCCCATCTCCAGACATTTCTGTAGTGGTTTTCACCACACCCGTCCCCAGTGGCTAGGGAACTCTTATCTACACTTAGGTCTCAGCCTCATGTCACTTCCCCCAGGAAGCCCTCCTTCATACCTTAAACTAAGTTGGGGAAACAGTCAACAATACACAGAACTTTTTCTCCTTTGCACTTGCCTCATCTGTAAGTATAGGGTGATTTGTATAAATAATAGAATAATGTCTTTCTCTCCTACTATCTATCAAGCTCCATGAGGATGAAATAACATCTGCTTTATCTGATCCTCAAAGCATAGTTGAACATGCTAGAGCACTGGGCACAGAGTAGGCAGGTAAGGTAGTATTTCTTAGACGAATGAATGAATGAAAGATCTATCCCTCAGAGGAGGTATGAATTCTGGAAGTGTCACAGGCACTTCCATTACGTGGTTGGAAACCCAGGCTGCCGCGTCAAAGGATGATGAAGCAGAATGCAAGACAAACAGCTGAGTTGAAAGACTGAGGGAAAAAGAAGTGTCCTGGCTCCCAAGAGCCAATGAGTCTGTGTGCAAAGTTACAGTCAGATGCCCAACTGCAATCCCAGTCTGTGGCTTTGCCAGATGTGTGGTGGCCTGGAATTCCTCTTTTTCCTGACGCTAAAAAAGGCGATTTTCTTGGTTTTTACAGAATGTCTCTTTTCTGTTCAGGATATCATGTTTCATGTAGTTGTCCTGTCCCTCAGGCTTCTCCTGCTGTGAGTGTTTCTCTTGTTTTGTATGACCTCGAGGTGCTTTTTGTGGTTCTTTTATTCCTTCCATTTTATGCTTTCTCTGTATTCCATTTGGTTTACTTTGTTGTGTCTTTTTCCTTTTGTTATTTTTTTTTTTTTTTTTGCTGGTTTGCATAAGTTTCTTCTCATTGTCTTTTTCATTTTGTTGTTAAATTGTTGTCCTTCTGTAACTTTTTATTTCATAAGTGTTTGCTTCCCCTCTCTAGGAGCTCATAACAAAACACATTTCTGTCATTTTCTTTATTAAAAAAAAATACAAGCTATAATTTATCCTTTCACCATGATAGTCTATTGAATAGGATTAGTCTTCTCAAACGTGATCACTAGATCTCAACTCTGCCCTCATGCAGACCAAGATAAAATCTTCCTAATGCTCTGCCTCATTGCTTTTCTCTTCTTTCACCCCTACCTCCTAGATTTCCCTGAAATAGTTCAGCACTTTTAGTTCCAGATTATTCTTAGAATTACCCTTACATAATTCCTTTCTATTTTAAGACTTCTTATCTGGGGTTGCTAGTATACAGCCCTGGTCTCTTTTTGTCCATTTGGATCACATTATGTGTGCATTGCTGATGGTGGCTTCTCTTCCCCCTCATGTTCTTGTACCTGCAGGGGTGGCAAGGGTAGTGGGTGGAGGTTTGCCTGCTATGTCCCTCTCTAGTGGTTCCTTCTAGAGTCCCAAGTACACAAGTGATACACTTTCTGGATCACAGGACACCTGCCTGTGCCTCCATCCTAAAAGGTGATTGACACATTCAGTGAGGAAGGTGGCAGTTCTCTCTCTCACTGGGCAGAGATGGCCCACTATTTTCTAGTTAAGGTGTTGCAGATGAAATATCGAATGGCATTGATTCTTTAAGCAACCAGTTATTTCTGTCTGGAAGTTTGTAATGGTTTCTCTCCATTCTTGGAGTTTAAGAATTTTCCAGACTAGCTTTGGTGACCTTTTTTTTTTCCCCCCTCATCCCTTCTGCTTGGAACTCTGAATAATTTCAGTCTGCACATTCAGGTCTCTCTTAATCTTGAGGACATTTTCTTCTTTCATTAGTTTAATTATTGCCTCTTCTCCATCTGTTCCTTTTCTCCTTTCTAAATCTTCTTTTACTCACATGTTAGTTCTTCCAGATACATTCGCCAAATATCTATTTTTTTTCCCTCTTGTGATTATCTTGTCCCTGTTCTTTTGCTCTGTCTTTTAAGATTTTACTTCCCAGTTGAATTTCCAGGTCAGTAAGGGTCTCAACAGTGACCACTACTCTCCTCCAATTCATTTGCTAGCATTTTTAGTTCAAAAGTCTTTACAAAGCATAATTGACTATTCTGACTTATTTCTATATTTTGGTTCAAGGCTTAATCTTTCATTTTAGGACTTGTCCTGTGTGTTTTTCTTGTTTTTCCTCTCTTGGGCTCCTGGGTCCTCTCTGAACACAGGAGCCTGGGTCCAACTATTGGTGTTTTCAAATGATTCCACATAACAGTGGTTCTCAAAGTGTGGTCTGCAGACCTCTGCAGGTCCCCAAGACTCGTTCAGGGCATCTACATGATCAAAACATTTTTGTAATAATCCTACCATATTATTTGCCCTTTTCCCTATGTTGACATTTGCTCTCATGACACTAAAGCAATGAATCAAAACAGTATCACCAAAATGCAACAGTTGTCATTGTATCCTTCACCACCATGTACAAGAAAATGAAGAATTAAAGACTTGAATCGTTTCTAAAGGTCTCACTGCAACAAAAGGCAAAGCTGGGCCCGCATCCAGCTCTCTGGCCCAGCGTCATGGACACCAGACTGCTCTGCAATCTCTCTCTCTCCTTGGAACCAGCTCAGATTGTGGGGAGAGGAAAATTAAGATGAGAATAAAAATAGATATAAAACATACAGTGCTTTTAACAAGAGTAGTGACTAAGGAAAGAAAACAATCCATTCTCCTCCGGTTGTCTTTGTCTGTAATGCTGTCCAACACCTAACGTGCAGCTTTGGCAACCAGAAGCCTGAGGGCTCCTAAGGTGGCGGGGGTTGGGGGTAGGGGGCTGAGTCAACACTCACTCAACCCCAACCCTGAACCAACCACTCCCTCTGCATCAGGGTTATATTTTTCATCAGGATAAAAATGAAACTTGAACTCTTGGTTAAAGCGCCTTATCCTCCTTGTTTCTTCTATAGTATCATTTCCTTCTTCTGGGAGCAGGGCTGGATACCTAACTTAAAGGACCCAATGCCAAATGAAAATGAAAGCCCCTGTTGAAAGAGCAGGGAAAAGTGCTATTAAAGGTGCTAAAATAGGGGCACCTGGGTGACTCAGTGGGTTAAAGCCACTGCCTTCGGCTCAGGTCATGATCCCAGGGTGCTGGGATCAAGCCCCGCATCGGGCTCTCTGCTCAGTGGGGAGCCTGCTTCCTCTTCTCTCTCTCTTCCTACTTGTGGTCTGTCAAATAAATAAATAAAAATCTTAAAAAAAAGGGGGGGGCTAAAATATAAACATTTTTCCCCTGAAAACTTTTTGTTACTTATGAAAGAACAAAAGAAATAATGGCAATAGAAGAACAACATAAACTTGCATAATTTGCAAAATTTGTTTTGGTGTCATCATTTTATATAACATGATAATGATTGTACTTTATTAGTGTGATACCTTGATTGACCCTATGATTTTTTCTGGCTTTTCTGCAAATTTACTGGATCATCAAAATCTATAATTCTAGCAACTTTATTTTTAATAACTATTGATTTAAAGCAATATTGGTCGCTCTTGCAAGGTTACAAAATATTCTTGATCATATTTAATTTTGAGAAGGCTCTTTCTGCATATGCATCTATTATTAGAGCTTTTGAGAGTATTTTACAGGCTGTGACAACATTGTTGGGATTATTTAGGAATATTATATTGGCATAAATTTCTAATAAGTGATATCAAAATATAAATTTCATTACATCTGGAGCTGATAATTGTCACAGAATAATTTTTTCCTAAAAGATTTAGCTCTTGGGATGCCTGGGTGGCTCAGTCAGTTAATCGTCTGCTTTTGGCTCAGGTCATGATCCCAGAGTCCTGGGAACTGGTCCTACATTGGTCTCCCTGCTCAGTGGGAAGCCTGCTTCTCCCTCTGCCTGCAGCTTCCCCCTGCTTGTGCTCTCTCTCTCTCTGACAAATAAAGAAATAAAATCTTTAATTAAAAAAAGAAAGAAAAAGAGAAAGAAAGAAAGAGTTCGTTCTTTGCACAAACAGCTTTCATGTAAGTCTGAAGTTAACTTCACAAGCAAATGTATACAATGCTATTTCAATGCTTCCTCTGACATTTCCTTGAACTTGAGGAGTTGCACTTGTCACTTCCCCTGCCACTGTTGCTATCACAACATCTGGACCCAGGTATTGTCCTGGCCACCCCCTCAGGAATCTCCAACTGCCCAGAGGCAGGCACGGGAGGTCTGGGCCAACTGCTGTGTGCCCCTGGGTTGCGCTGGACCACAGCCCTCCAGGTGCATGGGCTCCTCTAACCAACATGCAGACCACATTGACCCATCAGCATCATCACAAAATGCAGATTCAAAGATAAACATAGATTAAGAAACTCAAGGTGATGGGGCGCCTGGGTGGCTCAGTGGGTTAAAGCCTCTGCCTTCGGCTCAGGTCATGATCCCAAGGTCCTTGGATCAAGCCCCGCATCGGGCTCTCTGCTCAGCAGGGAGCCTGCTCCCTCTTCTCTCTCTGTTTGCCTCTCTGGATACTTGAGATCTCTCTCTCTCTCTCTCTCTCTCTCTCTCTCTTTCTCTGTCAAATAAATAAATAAAATCTTAAAAAAAAAAAAGAAACTCAAGACGATCACAGAAGAATGTTAAACTAAGCATGGGGTCCTTCTCAACATGGGCCCTGTGTAACTGCAGGCGCACATAGCAACTGAATTTCTGGTTTTCCACCCACTAGTGGTTTAGACCTGGGTGTTTAATGCACTTTTTATTGCCCATCTAGTAAGTAATTTGTCTTATAAATCTGCCATTTACAATCTCTCCTTCTAGAGGCTTTCTGCAGCTCCCCTGGCCAACAATTGTCTCTCTCCTCCTTGTAAATCAGTTGGCTACCTTTTTGAGGAAACCAATGTGAACCTAACTTCAAATAGTCACTAATGACTTAAATTAGTTGCTCGGTCTTTCTGAGCCTCTAATTTCCCCAGGACTGATTAGCTCAGGCATAGAGAAGCTTTGCATTTATCCAACCACTTAAAACATGATGGACATAAATTCAGAGTGCAAGTTCTGGAGCAACCCTGCCTGCTCTGATCCCACTCTTAACCTCTACCTTCCTGCTCTGAGCCGCTAGCAAGTTATTAACCTCCATAAGCCTCAGTTTACTCATCTGTGAAATGGGGATAGTAGCACATATTTAAAGAAGGGGCTTGACAAATGTTTGTTGTTACTATTCATTTCTAGGTCAGTGAGATTCAGTCTCATAGCTTATAGCAATGATGTCCCTAAGAAAACAAAAATGCTAGTTTTGCCTAACAATTATTTGATATAAAATGTAGTTGTTCACTACTTACTGCTTTCTCAAGGCATCTATAAAGGAGCAGAAAAAAAGTCCAATTCAGTAAGTCCATTCGGAAATCACAGTTGGGTGAGAGCTGCTGCAGGATCATCTGGGGGTGTGGGGGTTATGTGTGAGTGTGTACAAGTGTGTATGTGTGTGTATGTGTGTGTGTGTGTGAAGAAAAGGCTCTGGGTCTGCATATGATCAGCCTTGAACCTCCTTCAAAGTAAGCCTTGAATGTTCATGTTTACAACCAAGAGACACAAGTGGTTTTCATTTGATCACTGGAATTGCTTCCTCTTGTTTCCATGGCCGCCATCAGCAGAGCTCAAATGGGACAAGATGGTTAAGTAAGATAGAACAGAGCATCTCCTCCTACTTACATAAAACAAAGAACAGGCATTTTTTGAGGTTGATTTTTTTTTTTTTTTAACTGGGATGAGGTTTTCCAAACCTACCATATGGTTGGTCATGAATTTGAAGCAAAAGCCAATCCCAGGGTTTTGTAAAAGTGTATCACAAATTTAAAAAGAAATTCGCATTTAGGTTTCTTCAGCTTTACTAGTATGGACTTAAAGGTTAGAGTTAATTAACCATACATACCAATAGATAGGTACCATGTAAAAAATGCATGTCTTCCCTATAGACTTTACAAATAAAAGTGTGACCCATGACAAGAACACTGTATCAACAAAAAATGATGAAATTAGAACATTTTATGAAATTCTCCCATGAGATTTGTGTTATAGAATATGTGCAAGGTGTCTGTGCTGCTAAATGAATGACCTCTGGAAATGGTCACCAAACTTCTGTCCTTCCCACTCCCCCATCGCCACTTGCCTGAGCCTCTTCTGCTCCCTAGGCAGGATTAGAGTTGGCTGCCCATGGTTGCTCCAGTCTATGCTTAATTAGCTTTTTACTATCTTAACTGCCAGCTGTCTTGGCCAAGTTCCAATGAGAACCAGAACAAGGAAAAGAAGAACTACTTTGAGATTTTACAACAGAGAGAATGTTATGCAGACAGTTGGTTACAGGCATGATGGAAGAGCTGAGAAGCCAACATGGATGGAGAGGAAGTCAGGGAGTAGCAACAGCAGGAAGATGCTACCTCACCTGAGCTACACCGTGAAGGAAGAGGTGGTCCTGGGGTCTAGGGCTAGGGTCACCTGGGAGACTTGACAAGCCTGTCCAGTGGGCCCTGGAGCCATTAAAGAGACACAGAGCCACAGCTCAGACCAATTAAGCTAAAATCCCTGCAACTGGGACCAGGCATCAGTGGTTTTAAAACTCCCAAGGTGTTCCAGCATGCAACCAGGCTTGAGAACCACTGCTTAAAGCACCCAATCCCAACCTGCATCCCTAGTATTGCATCTACTCCAGACAAGGCAGACACAGGGAGAGGAGCTACCGACACAGCATGGCTCAAAGTCCAGAATCGTGACCAGTTAGAAAGGCAGCCAACCTGCTCTAAGGTACCTTTGAAGATCTATCAAAGAACTGGATTTGATTTATAGAATTTTGCTTCATAGGTAACCTTTTAGTAGTTGCTCTACAAAATACACTATTTTAAAGAGCCATATTTTGCTTAATGTCTACTGAAAAAATTGATTAAATATTGTACTGTATGCCAATTACAATAAAGTGTTGACTGGCACAATTGATGCACAAGGCATTTCAAATATACATAAATTGACAAGAGTAGAATATTCCTGCATAGTAACGCTATTAACTTGCATATATTAAGTGTATGCTAATTATTCGTTGAATGAACTGATCATCAAAGGAAAAGTAATGTTGAGTGTGATGTTACCAAATTTTTTATTGTATTTTAATTCTTTTAAAATGGGTAATCCACGATGATATAAATAATGAATCTGTTAACTAGAAGCAACCATCTGAATATCATCTTCTCTTAAATGACTGAGAAGACAGTTCAAGATTTTGTACAGCCCTGGGGTAATCACTATGAACACCAATTAGCATCATAAATATTGTTGACTGGAAGTCTAACTATCAGAACTCAATTGAGCCTCAGTAACTGGAAAAAAAACAGTTAACTCCTCTTGAAGAACCACATGTAATACGTTTCAGCCCCTACCCCTTTTCATTAAGCATTTATT
Organism: Enhydra lutris kenyoni; assembly: GCF_002288905.1. Classification (NCBI taxonomy): domain Eukaryota; kingdom Metazoa; phylum Chordata; class Mammalia; order Carnivora; family Mustelidae; genus Enhydra; species Enhydra lutris. The sequence goes on along the minus strand of NW_019154144.1, from coordinate 5,267,018 downwards.
CATATAAGAAATGTTTATCCAGCAATTCATATTCATTCCAGAGAATAACAAGACAAATAAGCTAAGGTGCCTGCCCCAGAGGAACTTTATAATCCAATGGCAGAGATTAGACAGTCACACAAGTCCTGGAAGGAGGTAGTCGGTGCTGATCTTGATGTTCAGCCCATTTGAGGATGACCAGTCCAGAGCACATGCAGAGGGAGATTGATTGAGTGATTGATTTTAAAGATTTTATTTATTTATTTGACAGAGAGAGAGCACAAGCAGGGGGAGCAGGAGGCAGAGGGAGACCGAGAAGCAGGATCCCGCTGAGCAGGGTCCAATGTGGGGCTCGACCCCAGGACCCTGGGATCACGACCTGAGCTGAAGGCAGATGCTTAACTGACAGAGCCACTGGGTGTCCGGAGAGAGAGATTTAGAGCAAATATCAGCTGATAGTGAGGAGTAAGGACATGTACTGTAAACACTTGCAGGGAGAAGTGAGTGGAATCAAAATGGCATTTATTGCTCAGAACAGACACAACCACAAAACCATTTAGGGAGCATGGGAAACATCTAAGCAAGGAGTTTAAAGGAGACACCCTCAGCAGGCTCCCAAATGCTGGGTGGATACTACACACATCAGAGTGAAAACAATCCACAGAATTTCCTTCTGAATATCTCCCAGGGATGACTGGGGGTAAATGAAGGAAACAGAGAGAAGATCTAGTTTGAAGGGGGAAAAAAATGAGTATTCATTCCTCTTTAGATATATCTGGTTGAAGGCTAGAGAGACATCCAAGAGGAGACACCCACCCTGACTGTACTGAACACACTCACTGTTTGCCAAATTGTGTTCCTTATGAGATTGTCCTTGTGCAACTGTAGCCAGGAGAGAAAACACTCATCATTTGTTTTCCAAAATATTGTGAATAAAAATACAAATTCCTGTGTTAGCAAAATAGTCTTAAAGGCATTCAAAAATAGCTGTGCCAGTCATCTTCCCATGCATCACACATGATGTGCCTCCACTTTTCTCCAGCAAAGTCATGGTGGTGATAACCAAGTCATCCAGGCTTTTAGGCTGTTGTTGGAGAACACTAGATTCAAATCTTTCCATGTCCATCATAGGACCAGCAGTGATCCTTGGTGCCTTTGTTTGTGTCTTACTGGCCAAGGCTAGAGAGCCACTGAGACAATAGAGACTATATTTTCCAATTACATCACAATTGGTTTAACAATAACCTCCCCTCACCCTGCCCCCCCACCCACAGTTTGCTTTGTAAACATGGCAGACCTTCCTTGACTCTTCCTTTTTTTCCCCTCTATCTCTTTAGAGGTTATGGGAGGGAAATCACCACTCTATCCTAGCAAGTGAAAATCGAAAGAGACTGAAAAATCAGCAACTCTTCTTGGACCTGTCAGAGAAGCGGAGACACACAGCAAATTCCTGCCCCCCAAACTGGAGAGACAGACAAATACAGGAAGTATGTGGGGTATCCAAGTGGAGATTGGCAAGTGGAAACCACCTCAGGAGCCAGTGCTGGGGTAGGAAAACCTGAACTGTAATTCATGAATTGCCAGAGGCTCAGTGTTGTCAATTCCAAGAGTTACAAACTCTAAGGAGATCCAGTCATGGCAGAGGTGGGGCGGGGCGGGGTAGGGGGGACACAATCTGTGGGATTTACTCCAGGAGCTCTACCAGGTTCTCACAGTATGTTGGAGATTGTATTTTGCATTGTGTAATATCAGAGAAAAGTCTCCTTGTGTTTCTGATGGGGCCAGAGGAGAAGGGGCCATCTTGGAATATGCCAGTACACTCTGTTTGCTTTAAATAAATTTAGTGTGGGGCTGGAACCCACAACCCAGAGATCAAGAGTCACATGTTCTACCAACTGAGCCAGCTAGAACCCCAGAGCACTTTGTTCTTAATGAGGCCTCCCCTTAGGAGAAACTAGCTAACCAGAGCTTAGCCTGTGGTCTTGTCAGAGCCTAAGTGACATGGGAGAAGGGAAGTACCCAACCCTAGTCCACTCTAGTCTTCCATGTGGAAAAATTCTGTCATTGTTGCAGACATTTCTTTCATGGGCTCTCCCCAGTCCTGCAAGCCTTCTCCACACCCTACCCCCTCAAGTATTCTGGCTTCCCTTGTCTCCTTCCTTCCTGCCTAGATGAGCACTGCTGGAATCTTCCTGCTCTGCTATTGTCAGGCTGATGGACGAGCAACCCCCACTGCGTTTGTTTTGGTGGGTAATTAGGGCCATGACAGGTACAGATAGAATAAGGACATTTTAGAACGGTACCAGTTTGGAATAAAATCATGTTCATTTTTCATCTGTCATCTTTCACTAATGGAATATTTTCACCTGACCCGTCAATCTTTTTCTAATTTTATCTGTTTTTGCTGCTCTGTGGCTTACCACTCCTGCCCCTGTGGATTGAAATGTTTTATTTTGAAGCCTTTGGGCTACTTACTGGAGATTCATAATAACCATAATTTAAGATGAAAAAAATAGTTATAAAACCTTCATGTCTTAACTGTAACAGCATGGCCTTGAAACACTGTTGAAAACTTGAAACACTCACAGTCTGATAACCTGGAGCTAAATTAGCCAAAGCTTTGAGTCACATGATCGAAACTGGCTGAAAAGTCTTAGGCAACATTTATGCTTAAGGCCATAATTAGACAGTAACTGCTATAATAGTGAAAGAAAACCAAATTTTACAAATTAATCAATTGAGATTTTAAACAGGAAAAAAAACACAAAACCATTCAGCCTATTCTAGCAATTTATTAAGGGCAGGGTTTCAGTTGCCAATAATTGATAAAAAATAAACAAGCTCATTAAAAGTTAATTCGTTTATACCATAAAAGAAGCATATGGAAAGATTACTACCAAAATTAGAAACTCAACCCAAGAGTTTTGAATCACACAAAAATTTAGTTAATGAGTCTGCAATTATTTACCAATTCAGCAACAAATATATAAATTTCAGTGTTTTGTCTGTGTCATTAGATTGTTTCAAAAGAACAGATGGTGCAAACATACCACTATAGGAACGTCTTCTGCCAAATGATCTTCAGGATGCTCTCCATTCAACATTCACAAAATTCGGATCCAAGAAAATAATCCGGTATTACTAAATCACTGTGGGGATCGATTTTTTTAGTTTGGTTTTACCAAGGGCATTCCGTGACGATGTATATTCAAAGTCACAAATAAAATAACAAGTGCTTCTGGAGGAGTCGTATTGACTGCCGCAGTCCCCGGTTTTATGTTACTGAGCTCTGAATGTCTGATAAACAATAAATCCTATACATATTAAAAGAAAGTGGAATGAGTCCAGGAAAAAATGGGTCTAGGGGAGGTGCTTTATTTACTGGATACTTAGTATGTTCAGCACTGTGCTCTGGTTGACATTACTCCCATTTCAAAGATAAGGAAAATGAGACCCAGTGGCATTTACAAGGTGGGCCCACCAACTCCCATTCCTCTGCCTTTCTGACTCAGTGAATAGGTAGGTTGAAATTGTTTTCTTCTCTAACCTATTGGGTTAAAACAAAGGCTGGTCTATCAGTTACTAAGCTTTTTCTGTTGTGTAATAATTATGTCACAGTACAGATTTCACCTTCTTGTGTCCTGTCATAGACATAATGGTATTTCCACCCTTTACTCAAGGTTCCTTGTTTTGCTTGACCCCTTTCTCCTTGATATCAAACAACGGGTGTTTACCACAAAGGTATGAAACAAAGATGGCCCAGGAAATGTACTGGAACAAACAAAACTCTAACAATATTTAATGGTTATAAAAAATGGAAAAGCAAAATGGATCTGAGAAGAAAAAAGCTACATATTCTTAGAAACTGTAAGCATTTTAAGATAACATAAAGGAATTCCTTCTAGAAGATGAGTCCCCTGGTTTTTATTTGCACAGAAAGAACTTAACCCGATATAGAACAATTCTTGCAAATAGTATGAATACTGACTGGTTGAGGACAGTGTGAATAGGAAGAAAGAAGTTACAATCCTCTCCCTTTGTGATTGTTCTGGGGGTGATGATTTAGGACAGCAGTGCTACTGCATTGTTACTCAGGAAGACAGGTTATCAAAGGTGATCACATGGAAGCTCGTGTTCCTTCCTCTGAATACATAGAATCGAGCCATTGTAGCATCTAACACACAGTAGTATCTGATTCTTGACCGTCAGTCTTTATTAAAATGCTCTCTGGACAGAGGTGATGTCAGGGAGCTAATTCTGTTAATTCATGTATTCCGTCATTCAGCCATAATTTATTCAACTCATCAACATTTGTTGAAGAGTATTTTGTATAAGACAGCGGGCTAAATACTGAAAATCAAAACAAAACAAAAAGACATAGCCTCTGCTTTCCTTCTAGAACCCAGGCTCTCTGTCAAGGTTGGTCCATGTCATCTAAATTAACGTTCTCCTTCCCAGACAGAAATTTTGAGCAACATTGTTCAATATTAAATATTAAATGGAGATGCTATAGGACAATATAATTGCTCTATTCACTCAGAAGAAAGGCATTTTGAGAGAAAAAATGGGATAGATTATGTAAAAACAAAAACAGTTTAATTTTACCACTTGAATTTGATATTCAAAACTAGTTCCAGAATTCTCCATTCCACATAGAATTATTTTTTGCATTTAAATTCAAGTTAGTTAACATATAGTTTATTAGTTTTGGGGTAAAGTTTGCGATTCATCAGTTGTATATAACACTCAGTGCTCATTACCTCAAGTGCCTGTCTTAATGCCCATCACCCAGTTAGCCAATTCCCTACCCACCTCCCTTCCGGCAACCCTTCATTTGTTCCCTAGAGTTAAGAGTCTCTGTTTTTATCTTATTTTATTTTCCCTCTCTTCCCCTATGTTCTCTGTCTTGTTTCTTAAATTCCATATATCAATGAAATCATCTGGCTTACTTATTTCACTTAGTATAATTCCCTCTAGTTCCATGTCATTGCTAATGGCAAGATTTCATTCTTTTGATGGCTGTGTAATATTCCATATATATATAGATATATATGGAATATTACACACATATATGTATATATGACCTCTTTATCCATTCATCTGTCAATGGACATCTGGGCTCTTTCCATAGTTTGGCTATTGTGGACATTGCTGCTATAAACACTGTGGTACATGTGCGCCTTCGAATCTCTACTTTTGTGTCCTTTGCATTAATACCTAGTAGTGCAATTGCTGGGTCTACAGTAGTTCTATTTTTAATTTCTTGAGAAACCTCCATACTGTTTAACAGAGTGGCTGCACCAGCTTGCATTTCCACCAACAGGGTAGGAGGATTCCCCTTTCTGAGCATCCTTGCCAACATCTCTTGTTTCCTGACTTGTTAATTTTAGCCATTCTGACTGGTGTGAGGTGGTATCTCATTATGATTTTGATTTGTGTTTCCCTTATGATAAGTGATGTTGAGCATTTTTGCATGTGTCTATTAGCCATCTGTATGTCTTCGTTAGAGAAATGTCTTCTAGTGTCTTCTGCCCATTTCTTGACTGCATTTTTTGTTTTTTGGTTGCTGAGTTTGAGAAGTTCTTTATAGATTTGGATACTAGTCCTTTATGTTTTGTCATTGCAAATATGTTCTCCCATTCCATAGGTTGCCTTTTAATTTTATTGTTTCCTTTGCTGTGCAAAAACTTTTTATACTGATGAAGTCCCAATAGTTCACTTTTGCTTTTATTTCCCTTGCCTCTGGAGATGTGTCTAACTAGCAAGGAATTGATATGGCCAAGGTCCAAGAGGTTGCTGCCTGTGTTCTCCTCTAGGATTTTCACCCATTTTGAATTTATTTTTATTATCCTACATAGATGTTTTAAAATATTTGTTTTAAGCAATGGTTTAGCTTAATTATAAATTTCCTTGTCAGTTATTTCCATGGACTATAGAGCTCTTTTAAGAAGTTCATTTTTCTAACTTATTAAATATTTTGGGTATCTTATTATGCTATTAATTAACTTAGCAGAGCAAGGCTTTCTTTATAGACCTGCCCTGTTCAATGGAGCAGCCATTAAGCCACATGTGACTATTGAGCCCTTACAATCTGGCTAATCCAAATTGAGCACCAGATGTACCACACAGGTAAAACACACACCAGACTCCTAAGACTTAGTATAAAAAAAAAGTATGTAAAAATCTTAATCATTTTTATATTGATTACATTGAAGTTATGGTATTTTGATTATGTTGGGAAAATAATATATAGCATTAAACTTTATTTCTCCTGCGCTTTTTAATTTTTTTAATGGGACCACAGAAAATTTAAAATATGCAGCTTGCACTCCCTTTCTATTGGACAGCATTGTTATAAATAGTATAAAGATAAAGCTTCCAAGGCATTAATAGATTCTAATTACTGTCTGTGGAAGACCAAAAATAAAATGAAAAATGTCTTTAATGAATCTGAAAAACCATCCTTCCAAACCCAGGCAAAAGGAACAAGACATAAGCACAAGGGGTACACCTGGATCCAAAGCAGGGGCTGTGAAGGTAGGGCAAATACAAGTGTGGCAGAAATTAAGCCAAGAGGCCTCAGGAAACCACAGTTTACCACCTAATGTCCCTTTACACTTGACCGCACAACCTAATAAGAGATGCAGGAGTTCCAGGGGAACAGTCTCTATATTAAAAAAAAAAAAAAAAAAGAAAGAAAGAAAGAAAAGAAAAGAAAAGAAAAAAGTAAAGTGGTGAAATACCCAGGACTCGTGAGGGGAATATTACAAGGACTGATATGGAAGGAGGGCGGTGTTCTGACAGGAAGTCCCGCCTCCTGCCCCACCTCCCTCCTCCTTCCAGGGGTCTGGACAGACCCAAGGGGTGCCACCCCTCCTTTCCTGCGGTGGGAGCCACCGACCTCCTCCTAAAGTCCAAGAGTGCTCTACGTTAGCATACTGCTTGCACTATAACTGGGTTGGATGGTTTTAAGATGTCATTTCTCTTTGACGCTTTGGTGTCTGTTTTGTCTTTTTCAGCTCTTCCTCTATTTTGCTTTCTCTGTGTCTGAAAGTCTCAGCTCAACCACAGGGATGGGCCTGGGGCACCCTCCATCCCTCCCATTTTCCAGCCTCGCTGTCAGACCCACCACTCATATTCTGTATAGTTAAGTCAACTCAAAAAAATTGTTTTTAAGGAAACGTATCTGGAAGCCAGTTATATGATTATGAAAGAGGCAAAGTTGCAGGCAGATTTATTACAATACTTCATCAAAAGACCGAATTACTTCTGTCCACACTCAAGGAAATGAAAATGATGTAGCAAGAAAAATTTTAAACATTTACAGTAATTAACAATAAATTAATCCAACCAATAGGAATGGTTAAATAAGTTGCAATAAATTCATAGAGTGGGATCACTTTATAACTAGAAATCATGCTTTTGAAGACTAATGACAAAAGAAACATACATGATAAAAATTAATAAAGATACATGATTATTTACAATATGATCCAACTCCATGCAAAATAAGATACATAGGCTATACTATTGGTGGTGAGACTACAGGTCATTTTTTCTCTTTACATATACTTTCTATGCTTTTAAATTTTTTACAATGAACATATATTACTCTTAGAATTAGAAAAATATATATACATAGAAGAATCTATTATTCTCTAGTTTCTATTTGTAATAAGTCTAATTTTTAAAAGAATACCAACAAAAGCTTATCTTTCATGGAAAAAAGATCATACCACCTCTGAAGATGATACATAACACAGTACAGCATTTTATTATACACCATAACTCTGTGTCAGCAAGATTAGTTATGCTTGATATGATACTGGTTTACCTTGCCTGATATGATACTGGCTTATCTATAAAACAAACACTGGGATCATGCACAGCACTAGTGAAACAGAAAGACCCTTGTCTGAAAATCAGCAAAACTTGTTTAAGGGGCATTAAAGGATAAGACCTCATTAGCCCTTTCTAGAAATCAGTAGCATGTTTCAGTGTGAAAGGTCAAAGAAAACTAGTTCAGAGTTAGTTCCACAGAAGTTGCAGCGAAAATATTAAATAAACCTCAGCAATCATAGAGACAAATCTTCCAGTGTTATCAGACCAAATGCTTTGGAGCCTATGAAGAACTACAAAAAAAAAAAAAAAAAAATCCAATTCAAAGAAATCTTGCCACATTCTAAAGAACAGCAAGTGAAGTCACTCTTCACAGGATGAGTTATTATTTCATTCTTATTTGCTCAGGAAAGGTCACATCATTCATTGCAAGGAGTGCTCTAAAATCAAAGGGTTATAATCAAATTAATCATAATGTTGCTCATAAGTACTTTTTTCTCCTTTCCTCTTCCTAGAGCCATACAGTATAATGCATTTCACGATCGGTTTATGCTTCCTGAAGAGCCCAACATCTCATGATTCATGTTTATTTTTCTACAAACATTCAAAGTCCTCTATGCGCAGGCCCTTGACAAGGCTCCAGTAACCCAAAGCCCGCATGGACCAAAGGGCCTGGAGTGGGCCTTGAACGTCACATAAAATAAAGTTCTATCATTTGCTCTGCTAAACATATCATTAACCAGATACGTAAATTAATATTAGCAGCATTTGCTAGAAACACTGCTTTTAAAAGGAATGTTGCAGCGTAGGGCCTTTGTCATCTCACCTCTATTCTGCCATTTCTTTTTCAAGGGAAACTTGGTTCAACAGAGACCATTAAGCGTATCATGGTAGTTGGTTACTTGAGTATGGTTACTTGGGACTTAACTTTTATTCCAAAGTCTGCAATTATTACTTCAAGATAAACACTACATTAAGGAATGGGCACTGATAAGGTCATTCAATTCCTATTAAAAAAAAAATTACAGAATGGTTCCCACTTCACATACATTCGTTAGAGGATGCTGCAGAAATCATGGCCCCTGACACTCACTGATCATCCTCCAAACCAAAAAAAAAAAAAAACAACAACCAAATCCAGGCACTATTCACATTATTCAATATTTTACAATCACTTACGCTCATTTCCAAACGTCTGTCCTATGCCATATAAAATTTTCCTGAAAGTCGGATAAATGAAATCTATAGTTTTACAACACTGAGAAGTACAAATGGTTAAAAGCTGATGTATGTGCATAATTATTTCAAAATAAAAGAATAGGAAAATGTCCAGGACTATTTATAACTTCTTCTGCCTTTCTTAGAGTAGTAGAAAATCAGAGAAAGAGAAATAATAAAAGCAAAAAGTAGGAAAGTGATGAAAGCCAGTAAAGACTTTCGGGTATGAAAAAAGCTGCATTCGGAGCACAGGGTGAATTCCTCTGGACAAAATCTTGCCAGAGTCTCGGGACCTGGGAAGCCATTGTTGTCAATAATTTTCCTGTAATGTTTCACGGACGGTTTGGGCTCAAACTGATTTGCTGCATAATGATAGAGGCCAAACTTCGGAGCTGAGCGATCATGAAATGAATAAGCAAAGTATCCACAAAGATTGATACCATCCAGTATGTAGGCTAGAAACACAAAAGGACAGAATGGTTGTTAAAATATTTTTGCACACAACACTTCACTCTTACACAGCATTAGGGAGTGCATCATGGAAACTTTCAATACCATTTAATAAAACTAAATTAGGTTTAACCATAAAAGGCTTCTTTCATGAGAGGACAAATATTGAGCTACAGTCAGCATAGTAGGTTTTATATAATTCAACCTCCTATGATGAACTTGGGTTCAATCTTTATGCACACGAAGGAGGCAAGAGTGTTGTAAACCCATCTGAGATGGGGGACAAAGGACTCCACGCTTTTACAGGCCCAGAACAGGTGTTAGGGAATTTTCCACTCTTTTTCTAGGGTCTCCCACTTTTAGCTAAACTCCATTACCCCTGGGGGAGAATATAGGTCTATCTTGGACTTGTTCAGCATGGCGGGGAACGGACAACACTTTTCCTCCGAGAGCGACAGTAGGCGTATATGGTTGAGCGCCTATCGGGCATCACACCCTCGGGGGGCCATAGGCTTCAAGGGGCGGCTGTTTCTAGGACCCCTTACCTTTCAGAGCTTCGTTGACATAATTCTGCATGTAATACACCCTCAGCCTGTCTTGGGCTGCGAGCGGATCGTCGTCTATGCCGTTGGCTATTATATACATGGGGAGGTCTCCGTACTTCAGCTTCAGCCAGTTGAGAACTTTGCGCAAGCCCCAGGGCACCACGGCCACCTGACCTGGAGAGTTGAGCCAGGTGATGTCGGTCATTTCCTGCACTTCCAGGTAATCGTTGTATTTCACTGGGTCTTCTTTTTCCCAGTCGACAAGGATGGTGGTGTAATGGCTTACAGCCAGAAAGTCAAAGGAGCCCCGGATTAGCCTTTTTTCTTCCTCCGTGAAATACGGGAGAAGGAAATTGTTTCTTCGGTCGAGCCAGTCCCTCATCACACGTGGGTAGTCCCCAGAGCCGAAAATGGGCTCGGCCAGCCAGCCGATGTCAAATTCCAAAACTCTCTCGGCCACTTCTTTGTCCTTTGGGGAGAAAGGGCAGGCGGGTTCGATCCAATCGGCCTGCAGGGCTATGGATATTTTCCCCTTCTGAGAGGCCCTGAACTTCTCATCGTACACGCGCCAAGCCAACGCGTGCGCCTTCAGCAGGTTGTGCCCGGCGCTGTAGGTCATGTTGCGCGTGTAAGGCTCGCCCATCGTGATCCAGAACTTGACGTGGCGGCCGAGATCCCGAAAGCACAGGCGGGCGTACTCGGCGAATGCCAGGGCGGTGCGCGGGTTCTCCCAGGCGCCGTGCCTGGCCAGGGGCGGCGGCAGGCCGTGGTGCGGGGCAGTGGGCCGCCAGAGCGCCACCACCGGGGTGATGTTGGCGCGCACCAGCTCGCTGACCACGCAGCGGTAGTAGTGCAGCGCCGTGTGGTTCACCTGCGACTCGTTGCCCAGCGGCTGGATCAGGGCCCAGTCCAGCGAGAAGTGAAAATGCGAGACGTGCATCTCCTGGAGTAAGGCTATCTGCGGCCGGATGGCGGCGAAGTCCACGCAGTAGGACTTCCGCCTCTTGGTCACCACCCCGTCCACCTTAATCAGCCGCTTACTGTGGTGGACATCCCACAGGTAAACGTTCGGGTCGGTGAACTGAGACAGGGTGGTGTCCACCTGCCGGGAGAGGAGGAGGCGTTAGCTTCACCCGACCGCCCCGGAAGAGGAGTTCCGCGCGGTCCCTTCCGCGAAGCTAGCCAAGCAGGAGGAGCAGAAAGGGAGCCTCTCCAGCAGGAGGTTTAAACCATTTTTCCTCAATTGTTCAGCTCGTGAAGAAAAAAAAAAAAAAAAAAAATTCCACTTTTTAATGCGTATTTGCTTTACCTATAGTTCTAATTCTTGCACTGCTGCTTTAATGTTTCTTTTTATTAAATCTGGGGGGTGATGGGTAAGGAGGGCACCTGGGGTGAGGATCACTGCACGTTATAAGCAACTTATCAGTCCTCGAACACTACATCAAAAACTACTGATGTTCTGTATGCTGGCTAATTGAACGTAATAATGATAATAAATAAAATAATTAAATAATTTTGAAAAGGAAAAATACAAAAAAAAAAACCAAAATCTGATTTTTTTAAAAAACCATTTCATATGACAAACCTTAATGATTCTCACACACCTCTGGTCTGTGTTAAGCAAGCAAAGTGCTTTTGAACGTTTGTATTTTAATATAAGAAATCACCAATAATATGAGATTCCTAAATTTTTAAAAAATGGATAAAAAGATGAAGCATAGAATCTGAGCGAGTTAGAGTCAGAAAACGCAATGATATTTAAAATTAAATCACGCATCTTAAAATCACGTTCTAAATTGAAGTTTGCTTTAGGCAAAGAACATGCTAGATATGTGGAACTGTTACTTTTTATCGGCGTTAGTGTCAAAAACAGAACTTAAATTCGATCTGATGGAAAAAGTGTTAGAGAATGTGGAAATGAGGAACAATATTGTCATTTACACATACTGGGCTATTTGAGCATAATTTTAAAATGTTATTTTCCTGTGATGCTCATGAGGCCAGTGGTTTTCAATCATCTGATGAATTAGCCTCCAAAATGAAAATGGGTATTTAGGAAAAGCAGATAGATTGTAAAACTGAACCACAAAATGCTCCCTCCACGTGTTAACCGTGGAGGAAAAGGCACACTCTAAGTTCATTCTAAGGACCCACTGACCAAACCAGTGCTCTCCTCTGAAACAGTCCTGTTAGAATAGGTGCCTGGGTTTGCCTGACCCTCGGAATACAAGCAGGGGTCAAACTCTGGTTTGGAATCTCTAGCAGAGGTTTCTTTGCAAGTTGTGGCCTGAGCTGCTTTGCTGCTTCTCTGGAGGGCTCAGTGCTGTGTTTATAAAGGAAAGTAATAAAACACCAGCATGTCACAGGGAAATTGCTTTCTCTGGAGAACTGTCCCTTGTAGATCACCCACACGTGCATTTCCCCTAGTACTGTGGGAATGCTGTGAGAAGTACTTTTCCACTGTGATGCACCCACAAATCTTGTTTCCTCAGCTTTGCAAGAGAAAATATTTGCATGCTCTTTTGAAGTGAAAGTGTTCATAGCTTGAAGGAATTGTTTGGATTATTCTCACAGAGCTCTGAGTTAACTAAATTTGTAACTTTTCTACCACAATTTTCCCAAAACAGCAGCTTTTATTCAGCTCATCTGCAAACAAATATGAGAGACTAAGGTATAATATCTGGGGGCAGGAGGCATTTATTTTTTGAAAATACAGGACACTTAGAAATGAGCACTTGGGCATAATTCTATCTAGCCATCATTAATTGGTTGACTTTTCTTAATAAAAAAAATGAAAAATCAAGTGGAGTCTTTCAGAAGAAATGGGCATAAAGTATGTATTTAGCATATTATGGAAGAAATCTTTTCCTGATGGTGGCCAAGGTTAAAGAAGCTCTACGTCCCCAATGCGTAGCAGTTAAGTACCTGTGTTTTCTATGAGCATTAGTGGTTATGGGAAAACAAACCTGTCATCCGGGAAATTAGGTCCAGTGACAGTGACAGTCCACATGAACAAGCCGGAGGTCAGACTTCAGACAGGTGGTCCCTTACTGGGATATTCTTTTTAAAGTTTTTTTTTTATTATTAATATTAGGAATTTATTTGTATTAGGAGTTTGAGATGCTAGCCAGGAGGGAAGAAATTAATTTCCAAATTTTTCCAATTGAAAAATTACTTCTCAGGGCTTTAATATAATGTGTTAAGAGTATAGAGAAAAGCTTGTAAATTAAAATATATGCACACCCTCCTTGGGCCCGCCCTACAACAACCTTGGTTTTACTTTGCCAGGTAGGAAGTTCACTTAGGAAGGGCACTGCCAAAATAAAGCAAGGCTCAAGGGGAAAAGCAAAGAGAACAAAAGAGCAGTTGCAAGTTTTTCCCACTAGAGAGCTTCTGGAGAAGTTCATCCACCGTGGGTTTGAGAGGGAATTAGTTTGTGTGTGGTTGGTTGTGTGCAGGAGAGACTGGGGAGTAGGGGGAGGGGGGAGGCTTCGCTACATGAAGAAGTAGGAACCCACACAACTGATGAGATAAAAGGGCAGAGCAACCTCAGAGGAAGGGTCCAGAGCTGATGCACGGCTGGCATCAGATCAAATTCTAACACAACCGCCCTTAAGGAGAAGAAGAAGCAATCCTCTCCCCTTCCTCCTCACTGCCAGACTTGTTGCTTCTGACCAGAGTTTCTCTGCTCTCTCTCAAGGAAACAGGTCGCACCCTTAAAACTTTCTCACTACTTACCAGTTCCCAAGGCAAACACAGTCCAGGGATGGGGAACAGAGCAGGAATGAAGGGGCCCCCCACAATATCCCACAACGACCACTGTCTGTACAGAGATGTTGGCAGAAAATTCCCTCCATGTAAAACTGAACTGCGAATTACCTGCCCAGGCTCAGGCTGCTGTCAGAAAACAGGACAGAGCATGAATCCTCAGGGACAAGGGATACAGAGCCCGGCTGGGAGTGGCACCTGGCAGGTCAGGAGAGAGAACGAAGACCAGGGACCAACCAACCCCCAGCAGGGGAGTAAAGAGGGATGGGGAGCTCATCTCCCTCCCTTTGTCCCCTTCCCCCGACCAGCACCCTATTTGAACCCCACCGTGGATCCCACTTCTAGGAGAGAAATTAGGAAAGGCAGGTTCTGGGAACAGAGGCTGAGGAAGAAGAGAGAAGAGGAGGGAGGAAACCCCCAAACCCAACAAACAGGGCAGAGCTAGACTTCTTCCTCCTGTGCTCAGACAACTTTGCTAACAGTGTCCCAAAGTTGTCTTTTAAATTTAAGAAGGGACTTAAGTCTGACACTGCCCTTTAAACCAACTGAGGTCTGCAAAAGACCTAAGAATAATATAACCCAGCAAAAAAAAACATGTTAAGGATAGTATTGATTTATTTCCTTATAGGTAAAGGATTTCCTTTTGATACTTAGAAGAAAACAGCAACCCATTTCAACCAAAAGACCTCTCCTCAGATCCAAGCATTCTTCTAAATACTTCTTTTGACGTGAAGGGTCACAGAATATGCCACCCCAAAATGTGACTGTAGGAGTTCAGGGCCTGCTACCCCAAAGTATGTTCTGCTGGTGTACTGATAATTTTAAGCTTCAAGCACTCCAAAAATAACAAACGCAGGGAAAGGCTTTCTCAGAACTTCCCTTACCTGTCTAAAGACAGGTGCTCCAAAAGGAACTTCGCTGTCATCAGTTCCCTCCCGGGAGTTTCATCCCCCCAGGGAAGATGGAGTCTTGTCTCAAAAGAGGAGACCAGAGGTCACCACCACACCCAGACACTTTGTCGAAAGCTATTGTGGTTCTCTTCTACTCTTCTAAGGGCCCATTCGTCTTTCCTAAAAATTGTTTGTTCTTCCCTAAGAGACCTATGTCCCACCCTCACTTCTAGCTTTTTCTATTGAGATGGTATTTAAGCCTGAATTCTAAGTCACCTCAAGGAGTTACACATTTTTCTCTGAGTATCTCTCATGTATATGGAAGCTATACATGTTAATAAACTTCTATTTGTTTTTCTGTTGTTAATCTGTCTTTAATTATAGGGGATCTCAGCTAAGAACTCAGAAGGGTAGAGGGAAGCACCCAGCATGCTAAATGCCATTGCTTGTTTATGAATACCAACCTTTGTCTCTGTCTTGATCTTTTTTTTTTCTTTTCAGCATAACAGAATTCATTGTTTTTGCACCACACCCAGTGCTCCATGCACTACGTGCCCTCCTTAATACCCACCACCTGGCTCCCCCAACCTCCCACCCCCCGCCCCTTCAAAATCCTCAGATTGTTTTTCAGAGTCCATAGTCTCATGGTTCACCTCTCCTTCCAATTTCCCTCAACTCCCATCTTTGTTCTCACACTGTTTAGCAGGACCCAACCATCACCCTGCTCACTTAGCACCCTACTCTGTGCACTCTGTTCTATTATTTGTGTATCCAGCATTTTCCCTCAGTAGACCTCTTTGAAAGCAGGAGTCAACCTTACTCATCTCAGTGTGTACTCCCCTCAACCAAACACCCCCAGCGATTAACAGAGGGCTTTGTACACTAAGCATCCAATAAGTGCCTACTAAAATATTCCATCAAACTCTAGAAAACAAATCCCTTTAAGATTGGAAAGTTAAAAATAATATTGAGGATTGCCTAAATTGTAAGTGTTCAATAAATATTGGTTGACCATTTTGAAGAACTTTCTTACCATTTTGATGACTAGTTCTAGAAATGAAATTTGGGACAGTGAATCTTTGGAGCAAGGGTTTTCATTGCGGAGGGGCTTCTGCAACAGCATGCAGCTCTGCCTCGGGAGAGCTCTGCCTGGTGTTCCTGCCTCTGGCTCAGCTGCTCCGCTGAGATCTCAGAAAATTTGAAGTTCTGTGTTACTTCTTATTTATGGAAGAACTCAACTGCTTTAAAAAGCATTGAAAACCACCAAATTAAAAGGGAGTATTTTATCTTTTTAACTATCTTTTCAGATCTTAAATATTCATGTATTTTTAATTTGTTCCTCTTTGGGGGCTGATTTAAAGTGCAAGATGAAGCTAGGAAGATTTTTGGAGAGAAGTGTGCCATGTTCCAAAATGCCTTTAATGTGCTCACTCAGGAACCACGTCTGGCCTGAAGAATGGACAATGAGCCATGACAACCTAATAAGGAAGCACTACTTACTAGTGATAGGGCTTGGTGACACTGCTGATTGGTTTTGTCAGCTGACTTACTTGAATGTAGTTGTCAACAATTCCCCAAGCAAAGTCACAGGGAAATGTCCCTTCTAGGGGTTGATTTTCAGGTAAAGGAGGGAAGCCATTTTTCTCTATCAGCTTTTGGTAGAACAAGGCTGATGATTTTGGCAACAGTTTCTTATCCTGGCTTAGAAAGTCGACATAGAAGAGCCCACGTCTGATGCTGTAGCCTCTGTGCCACTCGAAGCCATCCATAAGGGACCACGCTGTGTAGCCAATGACGTCTACCCCATCCAGCTTGATGGCTGCAAAGAGAAGAGAGGATGAGAACAACTTGACCAACCCTTACCTGGGTACTGGCCTCATGACTCAAGAATACTTAAAGGGTTTACTACTTAGGGAAATAAGTTACATATAATGCTTATTGTTTGGTAAACCAATGACCTTTCTTACTAATAGAAGGCTATCACACCTGGACAATTCTACAAATAAAAGTCTTCACAAATAAGATGATCTCCAATACGTTTTTACTTGGAATATTTTTATTTCCAGTAGGCGGTCTTAGGGCCTGAGAAGTTGTTTTGTTCCATTTTCTATCCTAGCATTGTGGCTGCTGCAATAAATGAATTAAAATCTTTAAAAGCATGAACAATGCAATTTATTCTTCAGGCAGTGTTAGTATTCTTTAAAAATTGTTCTATTCAGGGGTGCCTGGGTGGCTCAGTGAGTTAAAGCCTCTGCCTTCGGCTCAGGTCATGATCCCAGGGTCCTGGGCTCGAGCCCCGAATTGGGCTCTCTGCTCAGCGGGGAGCCTGCTTCCCTTCCTCTCTCTCTCTGCCTGCCTCTCTGCCTACTTGTGATCTCTGCCTGTCAAATAAATAAATAAAATCTTTTAAAAAATTATTCTATTCAATACGAATAATAAGAACTCAAAACATGTACAGAGATCTAGATACCCTGAGATTTACTTAACTCTTAATATAATCTAAAAATTTAGAGAAGCATCTCTGAAAATCAAATTATTTCACACATTATAACCCAGTTTCTCATTTCCAAAATGAGTTTTAAAAAATGAATTTAAGTTCCTCAAAGCCCCAAATGAGAAAGGTGTTACATAAATGCCTTCCTGCTGTTGCCAAAATGATTTTCTGCATTACTATTAAAACTATAAATTCACACAGTTTATTACAGATCATTTGAAAGATTGTTTTTCCTGTGGATTTTGGCAAGAAATTAGAATTTTATCCCCAATCCTACCTTTTAAGGTTTCCATTATGAATTTTTTGAGGTAATACATATATTTAGCATCATCTCTCTTGGTGGTCCCTGAGACAAACCAGCCATTTTCCACAATAAATATTTGAGGGTGGTTATATTCAAGGTCAATCCAAGAAAGGAGTTGCCTCAGGCTGGGAGATTCCAATTGGCGGAACTTCATGTGTGGGTCCAATAATTGAAAACTCAAGGTTGGTCCAAAAGAAAGAGCAAAAAAGTCAGCTGTTCCCTTGATGAACTTTTTCTCGGATTCAGTAAAATCAGGCAAAAGAGATGAAATATTATTCTTCATGCTGTCAGGATAGTCACCATCAATGAATATGGGTTTGGCAAACCAGCCTAGGACAAAGTCAAGAGATTTTTGACATTCTTTGATGCTATGGTCGGTCATTCTTCGAGGATTGATCCAGTGGGAGCTTAGTGCAATGGATACCTGGCCTCCCTGAGTTGGACGGAAAGAAGTATTGTAGAGATGCCAGATTTTGGCATGAGCCTATAAAAGAGAAAAACCATGGTGAATCTATCTCTGATTGGGAGAAGAAATACAAAACATTTTTGAATCTGTAGCTCTGTTGGTATCTGTTTCTCATCAAGTCTAACCTAATGAATAACCCCACAGTGTAAAAGTCACCTGGAAACAATAAATTATTGTCGAGGTGGGTCAGCCCACAGAGAGCTGCTACCATGATGGAATTGTTTCTATTATTTTTCAGTAGCCAATGGAAAATATGAATTTCTTATCTGGAATGCAAAGTGATTATTCATCCTTCAAAAAGTTAACGAAATAAGAATTTGTTATATCCTACCCTACTATTTAATCGACTTTAGATTATGTAATTTTCCATTAATAGGCTTCATGAGAAGAACCAGTCCTGCATTATGATCATACCAGGAATTTCTAAATAGGATTATATTTTTTTTTTATCCTAAGAGACTGGGAGTTTTCAAGTTGACTCAAGTTGTTGGAGTCAATTTAATATTTTGTGTTCATGCCTCACAGCTAAAATTCTAACACATGTTCCCACAATCTTTATTCTTCCCTAAGAAGAATTAGCACAATAAATTAAGGACCAACTCCAACATCTAACCTTGGCCCACCCTCTGGAACTCTGGGACAGTGCTGGTTTCCCATAGGACCTAGAGTGCAAGGTACAAGCCAAGAACAAGAATCACCAAATGCAGCTTCAAGGAGATCAGATGTCCATTGTTAGTCAGTGTTCATCTGGAGTTTCTTACATCAACGAAATGGGCTTTGCTTGCTTAAGATTAGCTTCATACTCCCATAATATCTTACTGACTTCTGATAGCTTATTTTCACTTGTTTTCCTTCTATTTAGAAAGACTAATGAGGACTACAGGGTTTTTCCTCTCTTACTTGAATTAAGTTTCTCTTCACTTTCGCATTCCTTGATTTACTCCCCCTATTTTTCTACAAATGCAAATGCTATTTATCAGCCTTTTACTCCCCTAATATATCCTCCCTGAAAAACCCATTCCAGTTCTCTGTTTGACTCATATTCTCCAAAATGATCATGCCAATTTCTTCCCACTCCCTGGGCCTGAAGAAGCTCGTTCGCTCAGAATGCCAAATATCCTCTTCATCTTTCCTAAATATTCTTCTCGTGGTTCATTTCGGTGCAGGTGTCCAAGAATGATCTCATCACTGTTCTTATGAGTTCAGCCAAATAGTTCAATGGAATAAAACAGTTTATGTCTAACTTTCATTTTTAGTTTCTTGGTAAATATCTACGATGTTTCATTCCACTGAATAAATTTTTTCATGACCTGAGGCAGCTACCCATATGCTACAAAGGAAATGGAGAATAAAAACCGAATCAGAAGAATAGTGGCCTTTGCCCAAGGGGTTCAAGAAACTGAGGCTCAGTCGTGCTGGGCTGCTGGCTTTGTGA
The DNA here is from genome assembly GCF_002288905.1 of Enhydra lutris kenyoni. Classification (NCBI taxonomy): domain Eukaryota; kingdom Metazoa; phylum Chordata; class Mammalia; order Carnivora; family Mustelidae; genus Enhydra; species Enhydra lutris. Next base: position 5,247,630 of record NW_019154144.1, on the reverse strand, counting down.
CATCTCCCACCTTTATCTTCCTCATCTCAGCCACTTGACCTCTGTCTTCCCCATTGTCAGGAAATCTCATCAGGTCATTTAACAGTTAATCAGAAAAGAAAGGGAGGAGCTCAGGCTAGTCCTCAGGATGGAAGACCAGGGCACTTTCCTAACTTGGCCCAGTTGAGGCCCACAGACCCTCATGTCCTAAATCTAGCAGACATACCTTTATAGAACAAACACTGCAGTGGACAGCATAAGGGTCCAGGTAAGAGTGAAAGCAACCCAAGAACTTTCTGATCTGGGTCAGTTTTGCAGGTGGCCAAAGGAAGAGTCATACAACAGAAAAGCCTACGCTAATGGGCCACTCCTCTAAACCTGGCTACTTTGACACAGCACAGAGGTTTGGTGAGGCAATGAATGCCCTGGGCCACATGGAGGTATACACATGGTCTTTAATGTCAGATACAATTCCTGCTCCATTACTTTTTTTGCGTGCCTTTAACCATGTTACCTAATGCGGGCAGGTGAAACTAACTTTCTTGTGTCTCTCATAGGGTAGTTATGAGGATTAAATAATCTACATAGAACATCTAACGCAGAGTTCACATATGGTAAAATCTCCATGAATGCTTACTCCTTCTCTACCTAAAGGATGAGCAGCCAAAAAAGATAAGTCCAGCCCATAAAGCCTGAACACCACCTGCTAAGGAACTCCGTCAAAGAACAGCCAAGTGACGTAGTGATACCACCTGGGCTTTGGATGAGAAAAGACTTGGGTTTGGATCCCAACTCCCCCATCCATTACCAGGGTGAGCCTCAGTTACTCTGAATAGATAGGAATAGAGGGTATTCTCCTGCAGGGACACGATGAGGATGAAAGGATAGGAGGTAAGTAAAACTGTCTAGTAAGTAGTTGATGATTTTAGAGAAATATAAATTTGCAGCATTGGGAAGTTGATGATTAATTTTATGTGTCCACTTGCCTGGACTAAGGGACACCCTGCCCCCCCGATAGCTGGTAAAACATTTGTCAAGGGTTTAGCTAAGCTGTGCCATGGTATTGCTGCCTCAGCATCTGGTTTTTTTGGCCAAGTGGCCTTCAGGGACCTTAAGTAACACCAGGTTCTCCTGCAAGTGTGTGCCCCAGTCAGCAGCTTGCAGGGTCACAAGCAAATGTAATTTCGTGACGTGACCTCCTGATCCGCCCTTGTGATCACCAGGCTCTCCTTCCTCCCAGCACCTGGATGGCTTAGGGGCCCTTTAGATAGAAATACCCCCTCCCGGGGCTTACCAAAATCCTTTTTTTGTTGTTTGCATTGACCCGTCTGGTTTTAGCCTAGGAACCTTAATAAAGGCATGACTTTAGGTCCTGACTCTCTCTTTGTCTACGCTCTCCTGACGGGGCCCCTTAAGGCCCTGTACTTCCTCTAGGACCTATGAGTCACAAACTCTCTATTTCAAGTTCTCTTGTGGTCAGTTGTTGAATCCAGGCTCACCATACAGAGGAGATTCCACTTGTGTTCCACTTAACAAATGTTAATTTAACAAACCATTACAGCATTATTTCTGGGTGTGTCTACGCGGGTATTTCTGGATGAGATTAGCATTTGAATTGGGAGGCTGAGCAAATAAGATCAGCCTTATCAATGTGGTCTGGCATCATCCAATGCACTAAGGAGCTGAAGAGAACAAAAAGGGAAGGACAAATGAATGGTTTCTCTGGAGAAGGCAAACTAATAGAGAAAGCATCTTGGATGTCACTTGTCTTAACCACTCACCCCACCCCCCAAACCCTTCTTCATCTCTTATTTGACTGCTCTCCACAGCAGCCCAACTTGGAGGTCATCATGCATGGCAACTTCTCCAGGAAGTCCCCCACCCCCACCAACCTGCCACACCCGGCTGCATGTCTCTCCTCTGGGTGCCCTCCTAGTCTTAGGCATACCTCTCTTGCATCACCTATCACAGGTGATGATGCCTTCCTGCCCAGACTCCCTGGGTGTTCCCTCATCCCCTCCTGACACGTGGAGGTCCCAGTGTCTGTTGAACTGAACTGAAGCTTGCTTTATTCACCTCCAATCCATGTTCAGATGGTGGGTTTGAGTAATCGACTACTGTAAGGCAAAGTGTAGGAAGGTCACTGCTTAAGGTGTGGCAACAGTGAGGGATGATTAAGAGGGACATGGCTGTGTTTGTTTTTGCATTGCTTCCTAATTATTCCATGTATGTTCACCTTACAAGTTTGTTATTTCAAGATTGAGATTTAATAAAGCTATTTGACAAGGACTCAAGGAAGTAATTAAGGGTATGCCTAAGAATGTTCACCTACACACTATTTCTAAGAGCCAAATATTGAAAACAATTGAAATGTCTAATATTCAAAAATATTCATACCATATATGCATGTTTTAACACATTATGGTATGACTAAAGATATACTACTATTCAGACATTATAAATAATACAAAAGAACGTCCATTAACATGTCAAAACTGTATCCAAAATACTAACTGAACAGAAAAGCAGGTTACAAAACAGTAAGGAGAGTTTAACAATATTTTTTTTATCAAAGAAAAACACGTACATAAAAACCTGGAATGATTTATAAATTGTCAAATGAGGTTTTGTAGCAGGATTGCGGGTGGTATAATTCTCAATTTGCTTATCTGTATTTTTACATTTCCTACCATACGCATGTATTGCTTTAGAAGTATGAAAAAAATCTTAAAATTTAAGGAAGGAAAATAGCTCAGAGAAGCCGGATGGCCAGTCCTGCTGAAATGTCCATGATGGTTATTTGAAAGCCATGATCTAAATAACCCTTGCCTAATTGTTCTCTGTTCTGCCCTACAGTCTCTGCCTCTCAGCTCCTGAGTCCCAGACACAATGCATGCTGTGCGAAGGTCTGAAGTCACCTGGGTTTTTACGCCTTCATAGGTGCATCTCTCCCAAGTTTTCCAATCCCCAGTCCCTCCAGCTTCACCCCACTTCAAAACCCAGCTCAGCCATCACCCCTCCGGGAAGTTTTCCCTGACATCTTCCTTCTCTCTGCCCTTAAGTGTCCACTCCATGTGTCTCCACAGCTGACCTCTCTCAAAGACCTTCACCCTATTGTGTTGGATTCATTGAAGTGTCTAGATTATAGGGGTTTCCAAGACATTGACTGGGTCTTTCAGTTCTCTCTTCTCAGATTATAGCAAAGTGTCTGGGGCAGAATATGTATAATGAACAGATATGGAGGAATGAAGGCTGGCAGTAAGAACCAGATCAAAGACTTTGGGACAGAAGCAAACATTTTTCTGATCCAGAATGGGAAAACTTTCTCCTAAGATAACCTGGGTTGTATTTTATTTCTGAGACCTTGAAAGACAGAGAGCTTTCAGGCACACCCCATTAAGAAAATAAATTAGAAGGAATTTGGCTTGGTAGGCCACTGAGAATAATACAGCATTGTCTCAAAATGCACTAATGACCCAATGTGGGGCATAAGACTCTGGTGTGTAATATCCTCTTCACTTCCTTCCCAGCCTCAGTGTTGATTTTGAAATCTACATTTTGAAAAATCTATATTTCCTGGAATATATATGCAGAAATCCTTGAAATGACTGGAGATCAAACACAACAATATTATTTAAATACACCAAAAAAGAGACCAGGTGGCAATACTAATAGAAGACAAATATACTTTTAGGTCAAAAATTGTTGCAAGAAACAAAGAAGAACATCACTTATGGATAAGGGGGTCAATCTATCAAGAATATATGACAATTATAAACACATGCACATCAACAAGAGAACCAAGTTAATGAAGCAAAAATTGATACAACTGAAGGGAGAAATACAAACTTGATAATAATCATTGGAGACTTTAATACTCCACTTTCAATAATGGATGGAGAATCTAGACAGCAGGGTGCCTGGGTGGCTCAGTCAGTTAAGTGTCTGCCTTCAGCTCAGGTCATGATCCCAGGGTCCTGGGATCCAGTCCCACATCTGTCTCCCTGCTTAGCTGGAAGTCTGCTTCTCCCTCTGCCTCTGCCTGCTGTTCCCTCTGCTTGTGCTCTCTCTCTGTCAAATAAATAAATAAAATCTTAAAAAAAAAAAGGAAAGAAAGAAAACTAGACAGCAGATCAACAAGAAAACAGAGGCCTTGGACATTATTATAAATCAACCAAAGCTAACAGACATATAAAACAACCTGCCCAACAAGATCAGATACACATTTTTCTCAAGTGCACATGAGACATTCCCCAGAATTGACCATATGTGAGGACACAGAACAATTCTTAATAAGTTTTAAAAGATTGAGATCATACAAAATATCTTCTCTAACCACCATGAAGGGAAATGAGAAATCAACAGCATTCACAAATATGTGGAAATTAATGAACACATTCTTACAAATCAATGGGTCAAAGAAGGAATCACAAGGAACGTTAGAAAATATTTGGAGATGAATAAAAATCAAAACACAACATGCCAAGACTCATGGGATGCAGCAAAAGTGGTGCTCTGAGGAGATTTTACACCTGTAAGCAACCACATTAAAGAAAGAACTTAATCTTCAAATCAAGAACTTAACCTTCCACCTAAAGGAAACAGAAAAAGAAGAGCAAACTAAACCTACAGTTGGCAGAAAAAAGGAAATAATAAAGATTAGAGTGGATTTAAACAAGGTAAAGTATCCAGACAACCATCTGACAAATTATCTAGACTAAGAAAAAGAGAGAAGACTCAAATATTAGAATCAGAAACAAATGTGGGGACATTACTACTGATCTTTTCTGTATATCTACCTCCATAATAAAATGATTATAAGGGAATACAATGAACAATTGTATGCCAACAAATAAGATAACCTAGGTGAAATGAACAAATTCCTAGAAATACACAAGTTACTAAAAGTAGCTCAAGAAGAAATAGAAAAAGGAGAAAGATACCACTTTTTAATTTTTAATTCTGCCTTTCATTGTATGATTTCCTTATTGTTTAAGCTAAGACCTCTGGTGCGAGGTTGGATGGGAGAGATAACATGTTTATGGATTGGAAAATTCAACACTGGAAGTTACCCAACCTCCCCAGTTGATCTCTAGATTCCATACTATCCCATACAAAACCCCAACACATTTTTTTATAGACATTGATGAGTTGTTTCTAAAATGTATATGATTATTCAAAGGACACGGATCAGTGCAAATAAATTGCAAAAGGAAGAACAAAGTCGAAGCCCTCACTCATTCATTTGTCTAACAAATGTTGTCCTGGGCACCATTCTAAGTTTCTAGAAATCAAAAGGATTCAAAATAAGATTCTGATCTCATGGAGCTTACATTCCAGGGAGCAAGAGAGATCTTCAAAATACAGCTGAGGAAGACACTAGGAGGTGGCAGGGATTGGAATGGAGAGGCACAATACAAAAGGTTTCTTTGGGCAGGGATGTTTGAGGAAGGATCTATCAATAACAGCATAAATGAAGGATGTTAAATAAGACCTGGAGAGAAAAAGCATTCTGGGTAGAGGACTGGGCAAGTGTAAAGAAAGATCTGAGGGTCTGGTGAGAATGTGGCAGTTTGGAGGAAAACCATGTAGAAAGTAAACAGGGCACCTCCTAAAAAAATCAGACATAGATATTTAGCCCCCACTCCCACCTCCGAACCCAGAGGGGCCATTGCCAATGACTGTGTGGGAGTTCAGAAGTCCAGCTGGAAGGCAACTCTGGGATATACCTTACAGTCCAGAGGTCCCGCAGGGGATCAAGCTGAAATGGCAGCGTCCCTTGCTTTTACTCCTTCCCTAGCTCTGCTCTCATGCCCTCACTGACTTCTCTTCAAGCACTTCTTCCCCCAAGATCTGCTTCTTGGGGAGCTGAGCCTGCATCAGGCTGGGACCAGGTTGGCCCAGCCTTGTGGAGCTCAATGAAGAGTTTGGATTTCAGTCCAAATAAGGCAAAATTCACTAGATGGTTAAGCATAATGTTTAAGAACATGGGCTAAGTCAGACTGTTCTAATTCTGTGCCCTTATTAGCTGTGTGACCTTGGACACCTCATCTAACTCTTGGTGCCTCTGTTTCCCCAACTGTAAAATAAGGACAAGAACAGCACCTTATGTTCTTATTCTTACAGGAATTAAGTAAGTTAGTATATAAAAAACACTTATAATTGTGACTGGTCGGGTCAGTTTATTATTCAAGTGTGGTAGTAATGTGATTTATGATTATTAAAAGATCACTGGCTTCAACGTGGTACACAGTCTCTGGGAGGGCAAGATAGGAGCAAGGAAACCAGTTAGGTAGCTGTTGCCATGGACCAGACAAGAGATGATGCTGTTTTGAACCAAAGGAGATAATGAAAAGTGGCCAGATTTAGGCCATTACTGAACTTGCGGATGAATCATACATGACTTGCAAGGCAGGGAAAGAATCAAGGACAACAGACAAAGCAACAAGTAAGGGACTGGGGAAGGAAAGTGATAAAGTTCTGTTTGGGTCATGGGTCTGACATCTCAGTGAAGATGCCTGCTTGTGGCTGGGTGGATAAGTCAAAAGTTGGAGAAGACATGGGTGGATGGTATTAACAATCATTCAGATACATTTCAGAGGCAATACTGAAAAGGTCACTTTTGGCTATCATTCCTTAGAATTTTTTAAAAAAATGAAATGGAATAATTCTTAAAGGATTAATTTAATCCTACAAATAATCTTAATTAAATTGAGACCAACGGTTAAAGAACTGAAATGCAGCCCATAAGCAAAAAATAACTCAAACAGCTAGTTTGTGGCTACTCTCTACCCAAGAAGAGACCTTGAGGTGTTGTCTGATTCTAAATTAGAAGTATATTCTTTTAAGAAAGGTTAAGGGATTAAACAAATTTTAAATCACCATTACATGTCCAAGGACTTTCTTCAAAGGCACTGCCACCCTTTGTTGTTACCCAAGTATGCCAACTACCCAATGTTATTATTTGTAGACCAAACCCTCTTCTATCAGCACAGCTCTGCAGATTATGAACTGCAAATCCCTCAGAAAGGATTTTTAAAAAAATCCTTCACAAAGGATTTCAAGCAGCCTTCACAAAACCATCATCTAAAAGAACACAAAAATAATTTCCAAAACAGAGCCACCTATAATTTTATACACAAAGATGCTGTAACCAATAGTCTCTGTGTGTACTTCCCCAAACGTTGCCCAGGACCTGCCTCAGTCATCTGGGCCCCAACCTATGCTCGAGGCCTCACATCCACCTTCCCTGACACACAGTCAGACAGATGTATGGAAACAGGCGGTAGCTGACCTTATGTGCCTTCGCTTTGGACTTCTTAGCAAATTAAATATGTAGAATTTTTACTCTGAGCACCAAGTCTTATCGCCTCTCACTAGAGTTAGAACTAGTACAGTTCCATACCCATGTGTGTTTCATATCTCATCACTTCCCAACCCAACTCTTTTGCCACAGGCAAGTCAATTTCTTGATACCCCTCACGCAGGGCTGTAGCTTGGATGACAACCTATCAATCCTGAAATGACTATTCTACTTTTCCTTTATTATCTAGAGCTTTCCCTGCCTTCTGTTTTAGATTCGTTTCTTCTAAGAAGTGTCCATAATTAACCCTGCTTACTCTTGGTGCTATTTTCCCCAGTTATTCACTGTAAATGTCTACTCCTTCCAAATTCGGCTCCATTCTCAACGCCTCTGTGAAGATTTGTTTGGCTTCCTGCATGCATTTAGACATTCCTTTCCCACCACATCCTGAACACATGAACTTGGAGTAGATTCCATGCCTCTTCATAGCCCTTCATAAATTAGTGGCTCTTCACCAAAACCGTACACTCCTCATCAACGAGAGTTGTATCGAAACAACCTGAACACCTCACAATGTGAGATTATTTATTTATTCTTTTAGTCAAATATTTTTTGAGTAGCTACTATGTGCCAGACATAGTTCTTAGATTAGGTTAAACAATCTAAAGGGACAAAAGAAAGGATCAGTTGAAATAATCCAGGACTAAGGGATTAAATGGAACATTATTTGTTAGTTACAAAGGATCATCAATTATTTTAATAAACTATAGTTAGCTAAAGATAACGTGTGTGCAATATTACCTAATTTATGGATTTTACGTGCATATATACAATAAATAGACATAAGACAGGAATAATTTTCAACTTTCAGTTGAATGACCCAAGGCAGACCAATGAGAGATCCTCACTGACATTTTTCGGCTATATAGAGGCAAGGGTCTCTCCTCCCTCTGGAGTAAATCTGGACTTGTTGGCATGGGAAGAGACCCTCTGTGGTGGGGTGTAAAGAAGCCAGCCAGACCCAAGCATGTGAGCATGAGAGAGAGAAAGGAAGGGAGAAAAACGGAAAGAGAGAGAGAGAGATTGTCCCCCCTCGCCATGGTAATAATTATCTCCAAGTCTAATCCCTAAGTGTCTGACGCTCTTCTCCAATTCTGTGAGTTATCCCCCCATCCTTTGAATAAAGATCCTTTTTCTTCCTTAACCTAGTTATAGTTGGGGTTGCTCATTAGCCAATATAGAATTCCTAAATACACATATAACCAAATTTGAGATTCTATAAGACCTCACTGAAGTAAGGGTATGCTTAGGGACAAACATAGGCAAGACACCTAGGCAAGACAAAGGCCAGGGTACTTTTTTTTTTTTTTTTAAAGATTTTATTTATTTCTTTGACAGATAGAGATCACAAGTAGGCAGAGAGGCAGGCAGAGAGAGAGGAGGAGGCAGGCTCCCTGCTGAGCAGAGAGCCAGATGCAGGGTTTGATCCCAGGACCCGGGGATCATGACCTGAGCTGAAGGCAGAGGCTTTAACCCACTGAGCCGCCCAGGCACCCCCAGGGTACCTTTTTTATAAATCATGGCGTGATTCTGGAGTTTTGTATAATCATTTTGTCTGGATTTTTCCAAAGTAGGTTACATAAAAGGCCTTATTCATTTGTTTTTAAGCATAAGCTTCCTTCAAATGAAGTAAAAAAAATTTCATAACTCAGTTGGAGTAAATACAACAATAAATCAGAGATTAAGTTTCTTGCCTCACTTATCTGTACAAAACTAATCAACGTCAATTAATTCATTCTGTTTAACACTAAATCATGCTGCTATAAAAATCCTTCCAAGTCACGGATGCTAGGTTGTTAACAAAATATCCAGCTTGTGACCAGAATCCACCTAGTCCATTAATCACCATGTTCTGGGAGACACAGAGGAGTTCCAATCCCTGGATTTTCTATCTCTGTTTTTCTGACAGCAACAAAATGAGAATGAGTAAGGAGCAAATAGGGACACAGCAGGCTAGATGAGAAAAAGAGACAAGAAGATAAAGAATTCAGATAAGGGATGTTTACCACAGGGTCAGCAAAAGCATCCTGTGGTTCACCCATCAGCTGGAATCTTTTCAGTAAACATCAATTACTAAAATCACCAACGTAATTCTATAATACCCTCATGAAACAGCTGCTCTCCGATTTCAACAAAATTGAGAAAAGTATTTTTCTCATAATAGTCAGCTTTACTTTTCTAAATGTTTTACCTCTGCCTCGTCACCTAATTCTCCTGCTTGGAATTATCAACAGCAAATGCTAACTGACTGACTCTTTCTGAGACTTGGAGATCATTTATCAGTTCATAGGCTCATTTATGGCTGTTTGCTTTCAAAATAACTCAATTCCCCTTGCGGTAGAGAACACTTTCCATCTAAAGAGAGAGTGACATGTAAGCATGTGAGGGTTTCTGCATCGTCAGACAGGGTAAGAGTATGGAAATATAAACTATGTCCCTTGGAGGGCAGTCTGGGTGGCTCTGTTGGTTAAGCGGCTGACTCTTGATTTCAGCTCAGGTCATGATCCAGGGTTGTGAGATTGAGCACCACGACAAGCTCTGAGCCAGACGTGGAACCTGCTTAAGATTCTCTCTCTCCACAATGTTTCTATTACCGGAGTAGCTGGTAGTAGAAAGTAACTACCCGCCCTTCTTCTCCCTCTTTCCCATTTGCCTTATGTGGTAGCAGTTTCTACACAGTCTTAAGCCATAGTTCTTCATGGCAGATTCCAGTCATGACATCAAGTTATGAGCAGCCACAGCAATTTTGTAAATCCAGGTAGACTAGAACTAATTAGAAATTATCAGAGTGTGCTGTGTAGAGTAAGGGTAGGTAAGCCCCACTTCATGAAACTTTCATTTCGGTTGCAAGTGCGTCAACTTTCTTACTGTGGAGCAAGTTCCAGCTATTGGAAAGTCACTGGTCTTAGTTAAGACTAAGTTAATACTTCCTTCCACAAGTATTTCTGGAGGATCTGCCTGCCTGGCACAGTTTTAGCACTTAGGGAGGCAACAGGGAACAAATTGGGATGCTTTTTATGGAGCTTCTATTTTAGCAAAAGAGACAATAATCAGCGAACATAATAAACATCACTATAAAGAAGGTTGGAAGGTGATAAGTGATTAGAAAATGCAGAACAGGGGCGCCTGGGTGGCTCAGTGGGTTAAGCCTCTGCCTTCAGCTCGGTCATGATCTCAGGGTCCTGGGATCAAGCCCCGCATTGGGCTCTCTGCTCAGCAGGGAGCCTGCTTCCTCCTCTTTCTCTCTCTCTGCCTGCCTCTCTGCCTACTTGTGATCTCTCTCTGTCAAATAAATAAATAAAATCTTAAAAAAAAAAAAAAAAAGAAAGAAAATGCAGAATAAAGGAAGGATGGCCTGGGTGCCAAGGAGAGGAGATGCATTTTCCTGGTGGTGCTCACAAGAATCTTTCCTTTGTTTTCCCATTACACATGCTGCAGTGTTAGTCTTCATTTTAAAGCTCTATAGGGAAAAATCCAGATATGTTCTTACCGGGCAAGAATCATGTCCATTAACATCTACCCTCACAGAACTTAAAATACCCTAATCCACAGTAAATAACAAATCAAGCAAAGGCATACTCCCCCTGGGCCCGCCCCCCCCAGAAAATCAGAATCAGAGAATGGGATTAACCCAAGTAGACCAGCTCAGGAAGACACCCAATCTTTCTGCCCCATTTCTGTTTTTAGGAATTGTTTTTTTCTTTTACCGTCTCCCTTTGTGATCCTAAATAATCCTCAAAGATTATTCTTTATCTGCCCTCCCCACCCCCCAGATACAAGAGGCTCTCCTTGGGCTTTGGGCGGGTTCATTTACAAATGTTCTTCAAGGGATGTTAATTAAGAGGTAGAAGCCCCTTGGCCTACAGTGTTGAGCAGCTACTAAATCTGTCCCTTCCGTCTGAGGATGGCCTAAGAAACCCAAGATGGCAGATTATGCCATCTTTTATGCCAGACGGATTCTGTTTGCTTGCTTGTTCTGTTTTTGTCTTTTAATTTCTCCTATAGGGTCTTCCATTCTGAGACTAAAAACCAAAACCCCCAAATTCTTCACACATTTCATTTGCAGTCCCTATAAATTTAGTGAGCTCCTCTCTCCACTAGGCCCCCAGGAAGTACTTCCTGTGCCAGGAAGTAGGTCTCCCTACTTCCTTAAAGGCCGGGTCTCTGGGAGAAGCAGTTTGGAATGGGGTCATCAGGCTGTGCTTCATTCCGGAAACTGGCTCTGAGCATAGGCTCCAAACAGGTGGGAAGCTGATTCTGTGGAATTGAGGTCAGGTGGGGTAGGGAGAACATTCCAGGCAGACAGGAGAGTCAGAAGAAAAGTTCCCAAGGCACAACAGCAAGACCTTCTGCGGGACCAGAAGACAGTGAGTGAGGGGCAGGGATCAGCGTTGAGGCCAAATATGTTATGCACTTGCAAGGATGTTTCCAGAATAAGGAACGGAGGCAGTAATACCCTCTTGATCTACCCCCCTCCAATACCATAACAAAAGGAAAAATTTAAAGGGGATTAAACATAAAAGGAAAAGAAAAGCTTTTTAATCAAATTGTAAATGACATGGTTTTTCCTCACCCTCTCCCTTGTTTCTCACAGATTAGCAGTAAACACAAGGAAGCAGCCACACGCAGTTTCTGTTATAACTCCTCCTGAGAGAGTGTTTGCTTCCTTCCATTTTTTCGGAAATTAGATTCGCAAAGGAAAATAAATAGGAGCCCTGAATCGGCGGAACACGCTTTTTCACCACTATTATTTGTGCTATCATGCGATCATTATTTCACTGAGCAAATATTTACGCCACGGGCAAGTTACGCAGGGCATGCAGGGTGGAATCAAAGCCCTGGTAGCAGAACGACTGTGACACAAGACTGAAAATGAAAGGGCCGTGAGAAGGATTTGTTTAATAAAACACAATGGGGCTCCAGAGAAAAGAAAGACACCTTTTCCTTCTTGGGGAGAGGTCTTCACCTAGGAGGTAATTTCCAAACCTTATACTGAAAGAGGTGAGGGTCCTAGGGAGATGGGAAGAGGCATTTGAGACAGATCACGGAGAGTGGAAAGCCTGTGAGGCTGCGACAGCTCGCATTTTTCAAAGACAACACCTCCCGCTGATCCCCTACAATGTGACCTTGACTCACCCCCCCCCCCCACTGGTCTGTGTTCCCTCCTCTTGACCCTGGGGGTTGTGATGCTCTGACAGAAGTAAAGCTGCAGGACACCATTTCCTTCTAGTTGGTTCTCTTGGGGTGCTTGCGGGGGAGAGGAAGGAGCTAGCGTCCACGTAAGACGTCTGACTGACTTGGGACCCCCGCGTTGCTGGGGTTCACGGACTGTGCAACTGCCAGTCATGCCAGAGCCCAGCCCCGCGGAAGCTTCAGTGACGGCAGCGAGAACTTCCGGAACCCTGGGTCTGCCTGAGGCAGCCGAGAAGTCTTGGGGTGGTACCTAGCAGTAACAAGTGGAGCAGATAAATACGGTCTAGTGGTTTATTTAAAATATGAGTAATGGTGAGTCTCTAGTTGTTAATGAAGGGAGAAGCCATTGGGGACCATTTAGGGCTCACATTGACCTCCACTTCATAGTACCAATATGTGGACGAGGGAACTGACTCTTGAGCCCAGCCCCAGATGAAACTGTGCCGGGGCGCGCACCGGCGACCTTCAGGAAAGCAGATCCCAGTCCCGGGCCCTGGCAGCCATAGGAAAGCCAGCTAGACTCTCTGAGCCCCTCTACCAATTTACTTGCCCACCCCCCCCACCAAATACACAAATGCACTTCAGAATCTATAAGCATTAGTCAGTGGTACAGTTTTTAAAAAATTATTTTAATCACATACATTCATTCATGTAGTTTAAAATCAAATAGTACCAAAGACCTGCCATGAAAAAAGTGTTTTCTCTACCCCGCTCTCAAAATCCCTCTTCTGCTCCCTGCAGATAATCGCATTTAACTTTTAGCTGGGTTTTTCTAGTAATTGCCATCATAGTCCTAAGTAACATGCTTATTCCAAAATTTAATAAGGCATCGTGATAATGAAGGGATAGCTCTTTCATACTGCCCCATTTTCCTCCCTTATCCTCCTAAATGTCTGTTCTTATTTAAATCATTAATCAGTATTTACATCAAGGTTCTTATACTAATATTTTTTGTTGCAAAGCCAAATAGGACATTAATAACATTCCCTCCCCACCCCCACCTTTTTCAGACAGCTTTTTGTTTTCCCATGAACAAATAACCACCTCATTATTAAACTTGCAAAATACTCCATGCGTTTTAATGTTTTCATGACTCTCCATCGTATTTATTGCCATTTTACCTGTTCTATTTACTTCTTCACCTGCTCTCCTGGACCTTTCCACCTTCTTGGTTCCATCTGGCTAGATGCTGTCTAGACCTGCTCTCCTCCTAGGATTTTTCTCTATTTTTCATGGATTGAAGCCATACTCTTCTGGATCCAATTTCTTCCTATTATTTGCTCTGTCATTTTGCTGGTGCATACCTTCCACTGGCGTTTTAGGACAGATTATATTGAAGGTAAGCTTTCTAAATCCCTACATAACTGTGTATTCATTGTTCTAGGAACTTAGTAGGATCTTTAGAGATGAAGGTTCATGATCAGTTCTCATCTGGGGTACATTCTTATATTATTTCTTGAAAAATTTCCTGCCCTCCACTTCCGTATTTTCTTTTTGGAACTCCTCTTTGTCTGATGTTAGACTTTTGTACTTGACCTTTTCAATCTTTTACTCTTGTCTTCAATATTTCCATTTCTTTGTCATTTTGCACTACCTTGGGGTCATTTCTTTGACTTTATCCTTCAAACTTTTTACTAAACAAGAATCACACTGTTGATGTCCAAGAATTTTTTAATATTCTCTGTTCTTTTTTGACTTTGTGTGTATTTAATTTCCTGCACAATCTGATTTTCCTGGTTTGCTTTTCTGTTTATTTATTTTGTCTTTCTCTGTTCCGTGTTGAACACTTTCTTCAAATATTCTTTTGATGCCTGGCTGTCCATTCATATTTAGGAAAAAAGTACTTAAAAACTGGTTTTAAAAAACTGTATGTATGTGCTCACTTTATAAAGAGCAAGTCATACCCTCCACGGATTGGCCGGGAGGCTAGTCATTTTCTTCCGGGACCCACCCAAAAAGTCAGTGGGTGAGATCCGTGCTTTGCGAGCCGTTCAGAGACTTTCAAAGACGGGAAAAAACAAAAAACAAAAAAACCCTTCCCTTTTGCCATCAGGGAGACAGATGTTACCTGCTTACAGAGTGACGAGGCCGCAGAGAAGTGACAGGAAGTTTGTAAATAGAATTCCACTTGAGCTGCTGTGTTCATCCCTGTGTCTCACCCTTGCCCTTTGCTCTGTGTAGCGCCCCGAACTTCCACCTCCCTCTCTTTCAAATTTTCCCAAAAGTAAACCTTCGGTCTCCGGCCTGGGAGTGGGGGCAGGGTGTGAACATTCTCTATGATTAAGTAATGATTCGACAAAAACCTATTTACATCATTGAATAAAAGCTGTTTAAATGAATACTCATTATGTATTTCATACTGCAGGATGTGACCCCCGCAACTACCTAATCCATACGTTTGGGAGCTTTATGCTCAAAAAATCCACCTGCCTGTATCACCTGGGTGACTCAGTCCATTAAGCATCCGCCTTCAGCTCAGGTTATGATTCTGGGATCAGACCCCACATGGGCTCCCTGCTCAGCAGGATGCCTGCTTCTCCCTCTCCCTCTGCCCTCCCCCCGCCACCACCACTTGTGCTCCTGCTCTCTCACGTTCTCTTTCTCATGCTTGCACTCTCTCTCTCTCAAATAAATAAATGAAATCTTAAAAAAAAAAAAATCCTTTCCTCTAGCCTCTGTAATCACTCCATGTGGGGAAATCCCACTGTTTGTGAGCAGTTCTATGGTGGGGAGCGAAACCTGGAGAAAGCCTCAGTGCTGGTGGAGGACCCTGGGCACGAAACGATGGACCAGGGGAGCTGGAGGCTTTGGAGTCAGGCCTCTCGCAGATGAGCCAGATGCTGTAGGTCAGAGGTTATGGACTTAAAAGTCATAGAGAAGATTTGTTTGGTCTTTGTCATACTTAAACAAGATTTTTGAGATAGCTTTAAAAATCAGGAAATTTCACACAAAATTCTGAATTTCTAGCTTCTTTTGAAATCACAGAGAATCTGACAAGACCATGCCTCATCCCTCCTGACGGGGATTTGGCTGCAGCAAATGCTCACCAAAGGCCCCAGGCTCTCCTACAGCTGGCCCACTCGAAGCAATTAAAACAACCTTTTTGCCCCTGTTGGACACTTTGCAGCTCCCCAGCAGATCATGAATTTACCAAGATCCCAACCCATGTATCATTCTGAGATGCCTCAGCAGAACTGAATCTATAAGGGGGCACCTGGGCGACTTGGTCAGTTAAGCATCTGTCTTTGGCTCAGATCATGATCCTAGGGTCCTGGGATGGAGCCCGGCATCACGGGGTTCCTTGCTCAGCGAGGAGCCTGCTTCTCCCTCTGTCCCACCCCCCTGCTTTTCTCTCTCTCTCTCTCTTTCTCTCTGTCAAATAAATAAAATCTTAAAAAAAAAAAAAGAACTGTATCCATATGAAATTGGTAATCCAAGATTACAAATTGTATAGTCGTATACATTAATTGTATTGTAGGTACAGGCACTCCATAAAATTTGATTGAATTTACTTGTATAAAATAGACATATTTCTAAAATCAGTTTATTACCCAACATAATAAAGTTGATATGAAAATCAACATTGCATTCTGAGGTCATAGACTCTGATCATTTCAAGTCTCTGACTTCCTTACACCTGTTGGGTCTCCTTGATTTTCCTGTCACCAGCATTTTTGGATCTTTTATTCCTTGCCCTCTATTGTTTTTATCCTCAGACTATGCTGTGTTCTTGAGCTTGAATTACTAACTATTGTGAGAGGAAAGCACATCAGGAGTCTGTAAGCCATTCCAAATTCATCATCTGCAAAAAGCCCGAGCAAAAGAATTTGCAGTTACAATCATGAAACAGTCATCAGTTACTTTGAGGGGTCATGGAAAATACAATGCGTGAACAATGAACATTTTCTTAATTTTAAAATGGAAGAAAATGTGGATTTTGGAAATAATAGACCCAGGACTGAAGTTATGTAATGGCTTAATAAAAATTACATCAGCCAGCACTGAGGAAGAGAAGAAACCGGGGAAGCAACGCCTTTTCATAACAGAAGTCTGCCCAATTAGCCTCAAATAAATTTTATGGTATTGCTTGGAATGCAATAGATGTATCTCTCTGTGTAATAATTTTCACAATTGCCAGAAATTCTTATGATATTCTTGAGGTCAAAAAAAAAAAAAAAAAGAAAAGAAAAGAAAAGAGTTCTATCTATCTATCTATCTATCTGTCTATCTATCTATCATAGTACTGTCTGCTTGAATAATCGAGGTTGGAAAGCTATATTTTAAGAGTATTCATTGATTGAACAAAAATTTACTAGTTGCTTACTGTCAAACACTGACAGATGTTTGCAACATTGATTAATAGGAGATGTCCCGCCAAAAGAAGGTGACTAACAACATCCCACAGAGTTGACTCACAGCCTTATTTCTTTTCAACATTTTTATCATCAAAAGGATGAAAATTCACAAAGCATTAATCTGAAAATTTGGAAAGGCTGCAAAAAAGCTCACTGCAACAAGGGTCCTACAGACTGAAATGCTGTAAATATGTGCTATAGCTAATACATTAAGTTTTAAAGTGATGATAAAAATATTTCCTTTTTCTTTTTATTTTTATGCAGCTTCTAACGACAATCACAGTTCTCTGCCCTATTCCTCCTCCCCAGTCTCCTCGGTCTCCCTTGTAGAGGTAAACACCATTGACTCCTCTGACTTTTGAAACTTACACATTTCCATACTTCCATACTTTCTCGACAGTATTCACTGACTTATGGGAGGTGAGGACTTTGCTCTCTGACCCAGGCAGTTCAGCTCTAGAGCAGGTTTTGGATTTGGGGTACAGCAGTCCTCCATACTGACATTCTGCCAACATGACTATTACTCACAGCTGGGCTTTATAACATGGTAATTAAGACTGTTTTCTTTCTTATTTTTGTTTTCCTTAAAGTTAATAAGGAAATTGCTTTTTCGTTTCCTTGTTTTGTTTTGTTGTTGTGTGTATGTGTATGTCTGTGCCCGTGGCTAATTCTTCCCACACTTTCCAATAGCCTGTCAACAGAAATTTCTACACATCAGTCTCCAATATTTTTCTTGGAGATACACTTCTAGAATCTTCTTCCCTTCTGGAATGGTTATTCTTAGTTTCGAGGTATAGTTGGCTTCCTGGGTTGACAATTCATCATCATGTTCCTGGGTTAGACCTACTATTTTGTTTTCTTCCTTCTTGTCTCCATTATGTTGCTCATAAAGGGTTCATGGAAGATTTATTTTTTGAGACCTTGAGTATCCTGAAATCTCATTATTTTACCTTCATAAATAGTTGGTGGTTTAAATAAATCTCAAATTCTGGTTGGAAATACATATTTTAAAAAATTTTGGTTGGAAATACTTTTCATTCCCTCCTTTGAATGGCATCCCTTGCTAGTGTTTGCGGTAGCCATGAAAACACAGTGCTCAGTTCTGCTACGAGGAGTGTTGCTCCCCTCTTTGTAGCCACCACTTCACTGGCCCTGAGGTCATGCTTGTCACAGGCTACTCTCCCTTACGAATAAACATGGTAGGAGTACTAATGCAGACCCATTCCTGCAGGATGGTGACCCCTTCCATAGGCAATGTTGGCTCAAGGGCTCCTCGCTGGCCTGGCTGGATCTTTCTTAGACCTGTACAGTCATCTGAGACCCTTTCCAGCCAAACCTATTTCTTGCCCACTGTCTTTCACAGGTGTTAGACATGTGTCACGGTCTAAAGTCTCCACGTTCTGTGGCTCCATCCTCTTTAGCCTTCACAGTTGTTTCCTTCGGTAAATGCTGTGCACATTTAATCCTGTCTTGACATTTGCATCTCAGAAGAGCTAAACAAACACCAGTGAGGTTTCACTTCTTGGAAGGCAAAGAAAATGCCATTCTGAGTGATATTTAGGGGGTAAATAACTTCCTGACACAAGATGGTATCCTGATTGCCAAGTATTTCATCAGTGGAACCTGGGGAAATGTCCTGGTGGAGGGGAATGACGTTCTAGGCGCAAGCATCCAGGAAATGGATTGGTTCCTGCTGTACTGTACTGAGACACCATAGAAAGATCATATGAAGCCAAAGGCCTTTAACAAGCAAAGACTGAATATGGAGGCGGAGGGTCTCACGGGAAGTTCACAGAGAGGCCCTTCTCTCCCTCAGTCGAAGTACAGGCACAACTTAGCCTCACACCTCAGACCTGGTAGAGATGCAGAGCTCCAGGGATGTGGAAATGCTCGACCAGGGTAGGTATGTTATACCAGGGAAAGAACCCTGATTGGGAAAACCTAACATTTCCCAGTCATGTTTCTCTGAAACATGAGAAGTAGTGACTGGGATCTTCAGACTATTTGGAATGCTTGGAGTCTCCAGAGGTGGCCTGCCCTGCCCTCATTAGACACAGCACTTTCCTGTGCTGAAGAGGCCTCACCCTTCAAAGGCAGCAATGCCTCCTTCAGGAGCTGACAGACCACTAATGAGGATTAAATCCTGGGGTTAAAACCTGGAAACAGCTGGGCCTGACAGAGGAGGAAAGACATTATATACCAAAGTAGCTTCAAGATTTAAAATGTACTGGCAAGAACCCAAAAGGTACCACTGGGATTGAATTTTGAGGACCCTTGGCTCATGGACTGGGATATAAGACAGGACAAGATAGAATACATTGACTAGGGGGCACTTTCTCCAAAAATGTGTGTTAATGCTCTGGCAAGGACTTAAGGAGGCAGGGCAAACTTTTTGCTAGAATGCTCTGAGAAGCCTTGAAAAAGTGATGGCCAACGTTGAGTGGGCAGAAATGCTTGAGCTTCCCTGACAGCTGATGGAGGAATGAATACAAGAAGCTGAGAGAAGTAGGCCTATTGGAATGAATGTATTACGTAAGGCCAAATAATCCACCAGAGTACTATGTCTCAAATAAGCACCAGAGGGAGACACGCCATTCACCAAGGCCATCAGGAATATGCTAGTGAGGGGGCACCAGCATCACTAAGAAATTTAGTGGCCTCTAGAACCGGAAATGTGCACTGAACACTTGTGGCAGCTCAAATTTTTTCTGTACATCAGATTTTAAGAGAGGTCTTGGCAAATTCTATCTTCTTTCCCTCCTTTTCCAGCTTCTTTCCCTCCCTTTCCCCTGATGTTTCAGCCACCTCGAGTCCTGACGCTGGGGGTGAATGGCCATCTCGTCTCATCTGTCTGATGGCACGCAGCTCTCCCAGATCAACACAAGCCCTCCTATGTGGGGTGCCAGCACTCCAGCCCAAGCCACGTGAGCCCACGCCTATGTTTGTAACTAAAGTTGTTCCGGAATGCAGACAAGCCCATTCAGTCCCTCATCATTTATGGCCACCCTCTCATGGCACAGACACAACTGAGTACTTGCAACCCACACTGCATGACCCACAAAGCCTAAAACCTAGCCCTCTACAGAAAACTTTGCCAGCCCCTGATCTCACCCCCAAAACTCTTAGCCATGCCTCCTTTCTTGGCACCCCCACTGCTCCTGGTACTTATTATATTAAGATACTTATACATTATTTGACAACTGTCTCTCCCCTACTAATCTGTAAGTGATAGAAGGTCAGGGTCTTACCTTATCCTTCTTTTTGGTGCCCGTGAGAGACCTAGCACACTTAAGCCACCAATCATCAGCCTCCCCCACCAACCCCATCTTCCTCTATACCTGGGGCAAAGCCCAGCCTCAGAGAGAAGCCTTTTGTCCTCTGTACCTGCAGGGAGGCTTTGAAATGGAACCCTGACCAGGAAGGGTGAAAAGGGCCAGGGGATTGGCTCACAGCCCCGTAAGGCAAATAGGAGGAAGCTGAGTCTCTCAGGCAGCCTCAAGAAGAGTGCTTTGAAAATATCCATGCTAAGGCTTCTGACTGACTTCAGATCATTTCAGGGAGGATGTACCTGAGCCCTGAGCAAAAGACCCTAACACCATTGCCCGTCTCTCCCAAGCCCCTGCAGAAAGGCCGGAGAGTGAGTAAAGAGATGCCAACACCAGGGGAGAATCAGGGTCACTGATAGGAGAAGGGGCTGGAGGGAGAAGACTACATGCTGAGGAATCCAGAGAGATGGGGGCGTCATGCAGGAAGGAGGAGAAGCAACCCCAAAAGGCTGGCAGGGCCCTGGAGGCCAAGTACATTCCCTAAGCCACCACCCCACCCCCCGTGGCTTTGGAGCCATCCCCTGGACCCTTACAAAAGGAACCTCTAAATATAGCCAGGAGTCCCTATTCTCTTCAGGACCCCGAGCCTGGACACCTCAGCCCCTTATCCTCAGTCGTCCACACCCATCTCCAGCTCCTTGTTAATGATACTGGGACAGAGACATGTCTGAAGGCTCTGCTCCTCGTTGACCATGACCCAGGCCTCACCCAGCCCCCTCCGTGGATCTTTTCCATGTCCCACTTCACCTTATCCTCCAGTGTCAGAAAATACAGAGACCTCTCCAGGGTCGCATTTGTATTCTCTGAATTCAGCAACAGGCCTGCTTACCACACAGCAGGCTCCCAAGAAATGGGCCCTGGCTACCTGTCCAGCTCCCTCTAATTCTTCTTGGGGGAGACTTTAGTATGAAGAGAAAATACTTAAGGAAGAACAGACTGGCCTTTTCAGATATTTGAAAGGCTGTCTCGTCAAAAAGTAGTTAGTTTTACTCTTTGAAATTTGGAAAGGCCAAGAGCCAACCATGGGGGAGTCCTGTCCTGAAACCCTGAAATGAGAGGTAGGCTTCCCGTTCAATATAAAAGATAAAATCGAGTGGGTTACTTGGGAGGAGCTGAGTTCCTCTTGCTGCAAAAAGTCGAGCAAAAGTTAAAGGACCCCAGTAGGGTCACTGTAAGCGGTTTGTTCTGAGGAAAAATTTGATCTGGGATTATCCTCAGTCCCTTGTATTTCCAATCCATTCTAATTATCAAATAAAGGCACACTATAGACAAGGAAATAGTATTTACTTAACCATTGTATTTAAGCTTTATGGATGTCGCTGTTTTCAGTTTCTTTTGAGTATTTCATCAAACTACAAAGATAATGGTTTGTGGATGATGTTCTGAAGACCATACTTAAAACAAGAAAAAAATCTATTTGGAGACTAGAGTTCACTAAATATTCATCTTTAGTTTAGTCATATATCAAATTATAGTAGTCATAAACTTTAGTATCCTTCTTTTAAACACCAAGTTGGGTCCAACTAAAGGTACTGGGTAATGTGTTTTATGCAAAATAGATTATTTCAAAAATAATTTGAATTGGTCAAATGCTATTGAAATAACTGCAAAGATTTCACTCCATTGGATACTACCAGTGGCAAATGAAGAAGTTAAGTGGGGCAACAATTTCTAAAGTATTTGCCTAATTCGTTTCTTCTCAATAGCTTAAGAGGACAATTTCCTAAGTACTTTCACTCTTTTTACTATTAGGATTTAAAATAAATTCATACCTCACCTTTGCAAAGTTCTTCACATTTTTCAAAACATGTTAACATTCCACAGCAAATATCATCCTCAATGGGAAAAAGCTTGCAGCCTTCCCGTTGAGATCAGGAACACGACAAGGATGCCCACTCTCACCACTCTTGTTCAACATAGTATTAGAAGTCCTAGCAACAGCAATCAGACAACAAAGAGAAATAAAAGGTATCCAAATTGGCAATGAAGAAGTCAAACTCTCTCTCTTTGCAGATGACATGATTCTTTATATGGAAAACCCAAAGACTCCACCCCAAACTACTAGAACTCATACAGCAATTCAGTAACGTGGCAGGATACAAAGTCAATGTACAGAAATCAATGGCTTTCTTATACACTAACAATGAAAATACAGAAAGGGAAATTAGAGAATCGATTCCATTTACTATAGCACCAAGAACCATAAGATACCTGGGAATAAACCTAACCAAAGACATAAAGGATCTGTACTCGAGGAACTACAGAACACTCATGAAAGAAATTGAAGAAGACACAAAAAGATGGAAGACCATTCCATGCTCTTGTATCGAAAGAATAAACATTGTTAAAATGTCTATACTGCCTAGAGCAATCTATACTTTTAATGCCATTCCGATCAAAATTCCACCGGTATTTTTCAAAGAGCTGGAGCAAATAATCCAGAAATTTGTATGGAACCAGAAGAGACCCCGCATCGCTAAGGAAATGTTGAAAAACAAAAATAAAACTGGAGGCATCACGTTACCTGATTTCAAGCTTTACTACAAAGCTGTGATCACCAAGACAGCATGGTACTGGCATAAAAACAGACACATAGACCAGTGGAACAGAGTAGAGAGCCCAGATATGAACCCTCAACTCTACGGTCAAATAATCTTCGACAAAACAGGAAAAACTATATAGTGGAAAAAAGACAGTCTCTTCAATAAATGGTGCTGGGAAAACTGGACAGCTATATGTAGAAGAATGAAATTCGACCATTCTCTTACACCGTACACAAAGATGAACTCAAAATGGATAAAAGACCTCAACATGAGACAGGAATCCATCAGAATCCTAGAGGAGAACATAGGCAGTAACCTCTTTGATATCAGCCACAGCAACTTCTTTCAAGATATGTCTCCAAAGGCAAAGGAAACAAAAGCGAAAATAAACTTTTGGGACTTCATCAAAATCAAAAGCTTCTGCACAGCAAAGGAAACAGTCAAGAAAACAAAGAGGCAACCCACAGAATGGGAGAAGATATTTGCAAATGACAGTACAGACAAAAGGTTGATATCCAGGATCTATAAAGAACTCCTCAAACTCAACACACACAAAACAGATAATCATATCAAAAAATGGGCAGAAGATATGAATAGACACTTCTCCAATGAAGACATACAAATGGCTATCAGACACATGAAAAAATGTTCATCATCACTAGCCATCAGGGAGATTCAAATTAAAACCACATTGAGATACCACCTTACACCAGTTAGAATGGCCAAAATTAGCAAGACAGGAAACAACATGTGTTGGAGGGGATGTGGAGAAAGGGGAACCCTCTTACACTGTTGGTGGGAATGCAAGTTGGTGCAGCCACTTTGGAGAACAGTGTGGAGATTCCTCAAGAAATTAAAAATAGAGCTTCCCTATGACCCTGCAATTGCACTACTGGTTATTTACCCCAAAGATACAGATGTAGTGAAAAGAAGGGCCATCTGTACCCCTATGTTTATAGCAGCAATGGCCACGGTCGCCAAACTGTGGAAAGAACCAAGATGCCCTTCAACGGACGAATGGATAAGGAAGATGTGGTCCATATACACTATGGAGTATTATGCCTCCATCAGAAAGGATGAATACCCAACTTTTGTAGCAACATGGACGGGACTGGAAGAGATTATGCTGAGTGAAATAAGTCAAGCAGAGAGAGTCAAGTAGCATATGGTTTCACTTATTTGTGGAGCATAACAAATAACATGGAGGACAAGGGGAGTTAGAGAGGAGAAGGGAGTTGGGGGAAATTGGAAGGAGAGGTGAACCATGAGAGACTATGGACTCTGAAAAACAATCTGAGGGTTTTGAAGGGGTGGGGGGTGGGAGGTTGGGGGAACCAGGTGGTGGGTATTAGAGAGGGCACGGATTGCATGGAGCACTGGGTGTGGTGCAAAAACAAGGAATACTGTTATGCTGAAAAAAAAAAAAAAGCTAATTTAAAAAAAAAACAACATGTTAACATTCATGATTTTGTTTTCCTTCTCACAATATATCTGGGAGGTAGGCTATCTGGCAGAGATCGCTGGTTGTCCTGAATGATCTGTTCCCACCCGATTTCAACATAATTAGAATTATTTGCTGAGCTTCCGGTTCCACAGGGGGACAAGAATTCCCAGGTTCCTTATACCACCTGAATGAGTCCTGCCAATGGGACGCGAGTGGGAGGGACGGAGCAGCTTCCAGGTCAGGCACTTACAAGGTCACGTTCTTCCACTTACCCCTTTCTCTGTCACTGGATGAAAGGTCTATTATTTGCCCTGGAAATGCACAAAGTTCATATACCTATCTGAGTAGTAATGTTTTCCCTGTTTTTCCTCACTGCTTTAAACTCCTCCCCCAGACACTGTGAGAGAGCAGAGTACAAGTATTCAGTTTAGAAGAAAGAGAAAAAGGGAACACATGAGTGCTCAGTTCATTAAGCTTCCAGCTCTTGACTGAGACTCCGGGTTGTGAACTCAAGCCCCACATTGGGCTCCATGCCAGGTGTGGAGCCTACTTAATAAATAAAGAGGGGAAAAAGACATGCTGAAATAAATAGAGATTATTTTACATCTGCATTTATTCCTTCATTAGAAATTACATCAATTATATTCCTCTGTGCCAAGGACTGAGAGAAGCACTAAACATATAAAAATAAATATGATACTAGAGTCTGTGACTTCAAGGAGTCACAAATGAGTGACTGATTCATACTGCCTGTTATTGCATAATGGGAATATTTGGATTGAGTCTTTCAAGGCTAAGTAACAGTTTACCCCAAGATAGAGAGGCAAAGAGATATAGTGATCCTTCAGATTAACTTTGTACCCAGAATACATAAAGTAGAATATATAAAAAGTAGATTATCTGTTTAAGTATTTTATAAGCTAAACAGACATCTTACTTCTCTTGTAAGTATATTTATCTGTTTAAGTATGGATTACAAGCATAATTTAGCAGTTTCCTGAGAAGATGTGAATCCTGGAAGACAGTAATTATGTATTTTTACTCACCCACTCTTTATTTCTTGTCTTCCCGATAGGCATGTATTCTATTCTCCTCCTACACCTAAACTTTCCTTCATGCCTTAAAAAGATGACATTCATTGAAAGAAAGGCACATTTTGTACAAATTAATTTTAATAAAATTCTGGCTTAGAACAATCATGTTGTTTGAAAAATTAATATAACTCAGAAGCATTCTATACGCCAAAGGCATGACTAACTATGTAGTCAGATACACAGTTGTGCATTCATTCATTTTGTACTTAAGAAGTGCACATTGACATTATTTGAATGCTGAGTAGTTTGTATTTTACCTCTTTTCTATTGACATTGTTAAATATTGCTATGATTTTGAAATTAGTTCTTTTCCTACTCTTAAAATGTTTCTTGGACTTAACTGTAACCTTTAAAAAACACTATGTTCAATCAGATATTCAAAGAGGAGTGTCAAGCCCTTTGGAAGATACTCTATTTCTGATGAAACACACTCAGGAATTCAGTACTATTCTACAAAATAACTAACTTTCAACCCAGTGGATTCCTCCTTCTATGTATCAAATATATTTTAATGAGGGGAAAGTTGGTAAAGCGCTTCCCAAAAGCATGTGGTATATATAATTGGAGCATGTATCTGGCAGATAAATTGCCTTCACTCTTACTTGGGAAATGAAAAAATCAGGCTGTTAAATGGCCAGGAGCCACATACTGAGTGCGTACTGACCACCTACCTAGGACAAGATGGCACTTTAGGATAGATGAAGCGAACATAGTTTCCTTACTTAAGGAATCACCCAGCTAGTGGAAGAGTAGAAGAAAGCTAATGGTTATATGAAGGAGGCATCAGAAATGAAGCACAGAGGGACTCCAGAGAAGAAAGAGATGGCATTCAGGTGTGGAGCCAAATGGAATAGGTGAGATGGTTCTTGGAGAAAAGGTGGGATTTTAATAAACAGGGACTTTGTCTTGTTCGCACATGATGGTATCCTTGAGAATGTCCATCGTGGCACCCTGCAGGGTGCAAGGGCAGAAACAAGGACACCAGCAAGGAAGTTATTCCAATTACCTAGGCAGAATCTGACAGGGGCATGGATCTGTGGGCTGGAGGAAAAGGGAGAAGTGGTTGGATTCTGGATATATTTGGAAAGTAGGTAGGACTGTAGGATTTGTTGATGGATTGAAAGTAAGATGTGAGACAAAGGGAGGAGTTAAGATGTGGGGCTCAACCAACTGAAAGAACAGAGTTGCCATAGTGGAGATGGGAAGAAGAGAGTTTGCTTCTGGATGTGTTCAATGTGGCATGCCCATTGGGCATCTAAGTGGAGAAGGTGGTTGTCCATCCAAGCCTGGAGCTCAGAGCACAAGTTCTGGTTGGAGAATCAAAACTTGAGTCATTAGGATCTAGAGTATTCAAAGAATTCACCTGGAGTCAATCTAGAGAAGAGGACCCCCAAAGGAGCCCTGGGCCCTCCAATATCTAGAGGTGAGCTATGGAGGACACAGGAATCATCAGTGAGCTGAGAGGGGAAGCAAGAGAGCCATGCTGAGGAAGTGTGTCAAGAAAAGAGAATAGTGCTGCAGACAGATCAGCTAAGCCAGGAGCCTTGATTTTAATGCATAGCCTGCTCAATACCAACCTTGTCTGTAATGGACACCATCAGTGTCCAAAGTATTCTCTCCTCATCCCACCTCAAATGAAAGATGGTGTCTTTTTCCACAGGTTCCCAGTACAAACATTTGCTAGACTCCCGCTTGGGAGGCCACATGTATCTTCAACTGAGTCCTGGTCCTCTCAGAAACCCATGGGCAGAACAAAAACTCAGAGGCACTGCTGGGGCTGGAGTACCAACTATAGGCCTCAGTATGAGTATTTTGGGGGACATCAAGAACCATCTTCAAAGCTGTGAAGGCATAGCAGTCTCTCTTCAAGACACAGAGGAAACCTGTGTCCTCTTTCTGGGTTTTGCTCAGATGAGCAAAACAACCTGGGCTCCTAGAGCTCTGTGGGGAAACCCTTCTTTTAGTTCTGTTTCTCCTTCTGTCTCTGTCCCTCTTTATCTATTTTACATACACACACACACACACACACACACACACACACACACTTGGACTGCTTTTCAAGGTTTACCTCAGAACCAGGACCCCAAAAGAACAGGGAGACCTCCAATTTGAGCAGAGCCCACCGCCACCATTATTCATTCCGCAGTTTGTTTGGCCTGCCTCCTGCTGTCCAGGCCATCAGACACTGATTATTGAATGGGGGGATGTAACAGGGGGAGGAAGCTTGGTTCAAATTCTCAGTCTCCTTAGGGGGTCTCCTTAGTCCACCTGTAAATTAGTGGCACAGAATAGGGCAGGGAAGAGGTGCTGGCTAGCTTCATCCTTCACCAGCATCAGATCTTCAAATGCAAAAATAAATAAATACAAATATACATATTCATATTTATGTAAATATGTTTATATAAATATTTATATATAATTATATATTAAGGGGCTTAGTGGCCTTGACAGCAATATCTAAGCCCTGGCTGAAATGTTCTATTACCAAAGTCTGCAGCATATGTTTTATCTTTTCAAATAAGATAAAAACTTCCCTACCTCCCTCTCCCTAACACATCCATCAAGAAAGAGCATTGAAAACAGAACGAAAATATCTCATATGAAAAACTTAAGATACTGTCCTTGATGATGACGAGTTCCTTCTTCATAGCATACAAGAATGATTGAATTCCAAACCAAAGAAATTTGACAGCGAAATTAATATTTTACAGCAACTAGCGTTTTGTTTGCAGCATCGGCAAAACCAAGGGGCCACCTGTTACTAATTTCTTATGGATGCAAAGTCCACCGTGCTTCTGGGAAGGATGGTTAGTGTTTGTCAAGTTTTTTGTGTGAAGATACAAAAATATAACTGAAAATCTCATCAGAGGGCCAAAAGTGGGAACAAGAGTCAAAAGCATGTTGACTATTTCAAGTATCAGAGTACCAGAAAGCTCCTACAGTCCCAATTCCTGATCTTATAAATGCAATGCTCATGTAAGTCACTATAATAAAAATTAATGACTTTTATATACACACAGAGTTTATTACACACCCTAAAAACAGAACTTGTGTGATTTAAATCTTAAAGAGTGATTTTGCAGGAATGTTTTATTAGGTCCTCCAGCTGGCCCACAAATCTCTTATTTGTTTCTGCTATGCACTAAAATTTGCTTATGATTTCTTCAGAAGAGAGGCCGGTTCTTCCCATAACTTTTCTATCACCAACCGTGAACAGGTGATGTTTAGGGTCTTTTGAGCCCTTAAAAAAAATGACTGAAAAAGATTCCTTCTATGGCTCTAAGGTATCTTAATGAAAAATATATACCCATCTGAAATCAGCGTTTTCTGGCCCAACAAAGCCAGCATTCTTCTGTGATCTGTGGTAGCAAACAGGAGCTGACATACAGCCTAATTTAGCCATTATCACAACACTAGGGGCGGCTCAAGCACTGAGTCACCTCAATAACCCGGTGCTGTTCTGCCTGATTATCTATGGCTTCCATTAAAAGTGTGTAGAAGTGGTTTTCATCTTGAATTTGCTCAAAATATGTGGCCTAATTCTCAATTTCAACTAGGTCTTCAGTAGGCTCACAACCAGAAGTTCGACATTTCAACACTTTTATTAAAATGTTTGCACATAAAAAATGCTTTCTCTCATGATATGAAACTCTGTACAAAATGTACCAACAACTGACATCATTATAAAGGAAACTTCAAATCCATGGGACCCAATCTTGAGCACTAAGTGAAGGAGAAACAGGAGGAATTATGATTTGAGAGACGCCTTTATTGCGGCATATCAATAATCCAGCTATCAAAAGGTATTAAGCCTTTGCACAAGGGTATCAGAATCAATTGTGTCAGGGTAATAATCTCATCCCCACGGAATCCCTGGAACGGGAGAAAGGATCATGGAAATACAGGTATAGGACACAATCTATAGCATTCTGTAGCTGACTCTCTATTTTTATGGTTGGCTCTGTTTAAGATTGTATAAGGGGTCTTCACATCCCTGATGGTTAGTATGGTTGATGGATGCCGTTCTACCTGCCACAGAAAGAACTTCCAAAGAGTTGAAGGCTGGCTCGCCAGGAGATGTGATTTTGACACCTTCCCGTTTGCTGCAGTGTGTACATGGGCCACACACACGGGACAGATCTTATTGGATTAACACTGAACTCATGACATCTCCACAGACTGCAGCAGAGAGTAATGCAATCTGCAAGGCTCCCTAACAAGCCTGTTTCTTTCAGCCACTCTCCTCACTCTCCGGGTAGGTGCTATGAGGAAAGCGTCCCCTCCTTACCTCTAGGGATTCCTCTGCCCGCCAGAGAAAGTTGCTCCCCTTTCTCTCTCCCCACTCCCAACTGCTTGGCTTCCCAGGGAAGCCCCAGCTACTCAGCTCGCCCCCCTGGAATGCGAATCCTAGGAGACCTCCTGTATGAGTTCAAAGGGCTCTAGGCTGGAAGCTCAGGACCCCCACTCGCCCCTGGCGTCTCCAGAGGCCGTCTCCCCGCGTAGCCCTCTGGCTGGCCCCTCGAACTCACCAGGAGGAGGTTGTGCGCCACCAGGTACCCAAGCCGCGGGCTGCCCCGGACGCCAGGGGCCAGGCGCCCGGTGGCATAGCCGTGCCAGGCCACCACGTAGGGGTTGTCGATGGTGATCCAGTACTTGACCTGGCCGCCGAAGTGGCGGAAGCAGAGCTCGGCGTAATCCCTGAAGTGGTCGGCCAGGGCGCGGTTGGCCCAGCCGCCGTAAGCGTCCTGCAGGCGCTGGGGCAGGTCCCAGTGGTACAGGGTGACCACAGGCTGCACGCCCAGCTCCCGCAGCCGCTCTAGCAGGCGCCGATAGTAGCGCAGCCCCTCGCGGTTGGGGGCGCCCGCGCTGCCATTGGGGAGCACCCGCGCCCACGAGATGGAGAATCGGTAGTGGGTGACCCCGAGCTCACGCAGCCCCTCGGTGTCGCGGAAGACGTTGTTGTAGCCGTCGCTGGCCACGTCCCCGGTAGCGGGCGGGGACGGAGGCCGGGCGCCCGACGGCAGGCCGGCTACCGGGGGGTCTCCCGGGGGCGCCGGGGGGGTGGTGGGTGAACGTGTCCCAGATGGATGCGCCCTTGCCGTGCTGCCGCCAGCCGCCCTCTGTCTGGTAGGCGGCGCTGCCCACGGCCCAGCGGAAGCCGTCGGGGAAGGTGTCGGGGAGGAGGCCGGCAGCCTCGGGGGCGGGAGGCTGAGCGAAGCGGGCCCAGGTCTGCGCCCCGTCGCCCGGGTCGGCGTTCAGGCGGCGGCCTCCCAGGGCCAGCAGCAGCAGCAGCGACAGCAACGGTGGCGGCGGCCGCAGGCGGCGCGGTGGGGCGCGGGCTGGCATGCTGCGAGGGAGCAGGGTGCTGGGGCGCCGTACCGCACCCCCTTTATGCCCGCGCCCCGCCGCGCCGCCCGCCCCCGCCGGCGCGCCCACCCCCGCTTCCCGCCGGGCCCCGCTGGCAATAATTACCTGCGAGGCGGCGCCTCCTCCGGCCCTGGAGTGGGGGTGGGCGGGGGCGCAAAGGGCTAGCGAGTGCCGGGGAAGGGGCGCGGCAAGCCCGCAAGGTGCAGCGGGCGCCACTCTCTGACGTCGGAGAAGAGGCACCTGTTCCTCGCTGCTCCCCGGAGGCGCGGCGGATGTCAGGGGACCCAGGTTCTGTCCGCGCCGCCTTCTCGTTCCCCTCCGCACGCACCCCTGGGAGAAGCCATCGAGCCGGTGTTCCTCGAGGAGGGAAGGCGGCCCACCAACTTTCCCCGAGTTTGCGCGGGTTCTTTGCGGGCTCTCTCGGAGTCCGCCAGCGGAGAAGCACCTGTTTTCTCCTTGCTCCCGCTGGGAGGCCGAAAACAGTTTCAGAATGACATTGCTAGAACCGATTAGGAATTGGCTGAAATCTTAGGGCGAGGGCAAGGTAGGGAAAGCCAGGTGGGAACTTTGAATGCTGTGAGAGAACGACTCGTGGCAGACTTTCCCTTAGAGTTTTTAGGTAAGATGCTCTCCTGGAGAGCCGCCCCAGTAGCGCAGGGATGGATGGTCCCTCCCCAGGCCCCAGTCTAGAAACCCCTCAGGGAAGACAAAGGAGATGCTTGGGTCACCTTGACACTTTGCTTTACTGTCCCTCATAGAGTTACCTTTTAACCATTTCAAGCCAGTACTTGTTATTAAGTTAGATCCTGCAGAATTACTTGGAAGAATAATTCTTCCCAGAGGATGGAAGGTGGCGCCCAGAGGAAGGAGAAAGTGGCCTGTTCGTGTCATGACAGTTCTGATCGTTCTTATTAAAAGGAAAAAAAAAAAAAAAAAAAAAGAAAAGAAACAAAAAACAAAGTACCAAGGTTTAGACTCTGAATAACTGTTGTTCACTTTTTTTATCCTTTTGCATCTGTTTTATGAATAATCACGTGGTAGCTTTCAGCTCTGAACTTAGCAAGCAACTTCTCTGTGGCAAGTTGTGCCCACAGCTGTGCTGGAGGCGGACGTCCCTGGGTCCCACAAATGCCACTTGAGCCTAGAAGGGAAAGGGCTGGAGGGATTTAGCCAAGCAGCCACTCCCACCCACTACAACAAAAGATTTTTCCAGTTGCCAGGGAACCTTTTGAGAGATGCTGTGGAGGCACCATCTCCATTTGAAGGTGTAATTAGACGGTCTATGAGTAACTAATGTCCATTTGGGGGCAGGGGGCATGGGCAGCCTGGACCTCACCTTTGTAATCCTGGATGGAACAGCCTTTTCTCCAAGCCTTAGGAATCTCATCTGTAAAATACAGGTTTTGGAGCGCCTGGGTGGCTCAGTCCTTAGATGTCTGCCTTTGGCTCTGTTCATGATCCCAGGGTCCTGGGATAGAGCTCAACATGGGGTTCCCTGTTTAGCAGGAAGCCTCCTTCTCCCTCTCCCACTACCTCTGCTTGTGTTCCTTCTTTTGCTTTCTCTTAAAAAAAAAAAAATATATATATATATATATATGTGTATATATATATATATATAATAAAAAATAAAAGCAAAATGCACATCTGCCCTGTCTCCTTAGAGGGCTGTGAAATGCAAATGTGAAAATGTATACACAGATGACTCAGTCATGGAAAACACAGACAAACGTAAGATCCTGCTAATATCCTTCCCTCCCTCTCCAGTCCTCACTCTGGGCACATCTGCACCTGTGCTCAATGACTAAGATCTTCACTGAGGTGCATACATTCTTGTCAAATGATCATCCTTGTGCTGTTTCTTACAAATGTAAAAGCAAGAAAGTTGTAAGTGTTGCTGACGCAGATGCTTTTATTAATTTCCTTTAAATGTAAGCACAACAAATTTAATCCAGTGGCTTATTAAATGGTCCCAACTCCAGCTAGCATATATCATCATGATTAGTAAGATTAAGCCATCAGACTGGCACAAGACCTATCATGAGCATTTACATTTTTAATAAATGTGAAATAACAAACAGTGACACCTCGACAATTAAAAATATTATGCCACATAATGACACAGGCACATTCACTTCCAGTTAAATGAAAAAGCTATGTCTGCCTGTGGGATCACATTTCCCTTCTGCAGCCCACGACTAGAGCATTTGCTGCATTGTAGCTTGTTAAGTTTCAATTAGAAGTGCTTCATGGGGCTCATGGAAAATAGCTTAGACTTAAGCGTTGGCTTATTGATGTATGGTCTGTTTGCTCAGGGCAGATTGTATCTACTGCAACTTTTATTTAACCAACAGTTAAAAAAATGAGAGACGGTTTTTATTTTTTTTTTTTTGTTTTGCTTTGTTTTTTGCAGTGGTAACTAAAAAGAAAAGACCTACTTGATTAAATGCTCACATTTGAAGTTCATCTCTCCTAAGGTAGACATCAGAACTTTGGCATTCGCAGAGATATTCCCAGATGATAGTTTATCAAAGAAGGAGATTCATGATAAAGTTCTGGAACTTGTTGTTTTTTCAAGATTCTGCTCGTGGTTATTAAATTCTGGATTCCTGAACTGTGAATATGTGCAGGTGCTTCTCCTCATTTGTTCAGTTTTATTTTGGTTCTCGTGTCTCACAACCACCATCAAATTCTAAAATGTGGGTTTTGTTCAATGCTTTGTTCTCTGGCAAATAAGAGATTAATTCCTTGCTGTGCTTTGAATGTGAAGGTGGAGTTATTGGTGCATGAAAGGAAGGGAAATTTTAAAATTTACTTACTGACTTCTGCCATGGTGATGATTTTCAACAACCTAGATAAAGGTGGTCTTCAAGCTACCCATCATCATCCACATTCCTTCTCCAGTACCTTCTCATCAGAGCTTCTCCTGTGGGCTTGGGGGACCACTGGAGCCCTCCCTGGCCAAGGGAACAGAAGGAAGTCCATTGACTGACAGGGGCCCAAATACAACACCAACCTCACAAGCTCTCAGCTCACCAGCCATGACATTCAGCCTCTATGGGGAGGTACTGATAGCCTCAGCAACAACCTCTCTGAGCAGCACCCATGGGCAAAGCAACTGTGAGGAACTTAAGACTTCACATCACAGGGGACACTACCTGCCTTCAAAGGCAACACTGGACTGGAGAAAAAAGGTAAAGAATGTTGATAACAAATACATTGTTGAGCATTCACAAATGACCCACATGATGGATGTTATAGGAATTCAGAGGAAAGAGAAGTTAACCTATTTTGAGTTGGATGGAAAAGTTTCACAAAGAAATGGGACAATATCTGGGGTTTAAAGAGTAAAATTGGCAAGGAGATCTGGAGGCAAAGATCATAGAGAAGCAAAACCTGGAAGAAAAAAGTGTTCACCATATATTTGTATTAAAACACCTACTTATGCAGGGCAATAGTGGACTGGAAAGGCAGTTATGGATTGGAAATTTGGGCCAGAAATTTTGATGCCAAGGGATGGGGGATAAAATGAGGGTATTCAAAAAGAGACAACTAAAAGCCAAGGCTGGGGTGCTGGTTTGGGTCTCCATCTGGGGGGATAAGGGGTGGAGTAAGAAAGGGGATAAAAAGGAAACAAGACCTACAGGGGAGTGCCTCAAGTCACAGGATCATGAGTTTTTCAAGCTAAGGAAAGGACTTCAAAAAGGAGAGGTGATCAAACTTGTTGAGAAAAGACAACCGATCTAGAAATGAGATCATTTGCTGACTTTGAAGATACATTTTTATTTAAGTTGTAAAGAGAGCTCAAGCCAGGTTTTGGTATGAGACATCAGTGAAAGTGTGTGGGACCTGAGGATATCGAGGCCCTCAGTACAGACTCATCTGAAACATTGGCCAGGGGAAGGAAAGAGAGAAGATGGTCACTTGAGGGGTTTGCATGGTAGAGAGAATTTTTCAAGGTGAGGAATTCTGCACTCTGCACCTGTTTGTGCACAGAGGAGGAAAGGTCAAGGACATGAGAATCGGGAGTCCAGAGTTCATCTTTTTGAGGAAGTAAAATACTGTACAGCAGCAGCTGTGATCCCAAGTAGATGGCTGGAGACTTTTGAAGTCCCCGCATATTAAACAGGGAGACAGTAAAAAGACCACAAAAACTCCTAGGAGTGTGTAGCTGGAATGCTGAAATGATGGAGAAGACAGCATGAGCAAATGCCTCACAGAAGTGGACCAAAAGCTACTAAGGAAGCGACAAAGGGAGCTCCGTGAAGCCTTCAAAACATCAGGAAGTGGGCTCCTGGGCAGCTGCTGCTCTCCTGAGCCCTGTGGAGCTAACATGGGTGATGGAGGCACTAGCCTGGGCTCTGGCTGCTTCTGCAGACCATGGGAAGTGTGCATGCCTGGATGACTCCCTCTCTTGTGAGCAGAGCAGGGAGCCTGAGGGCTTAGAACCTGCACCCCTTCTCCTCCCTCCTTCTAAGTGACACCGCTGCCTCCATAGTCTAGAACTAATAATACCCCAATTATACCCCAATAAACATGTCCTGATACAAGGTCATGTCTAGAGGCAGGGAGAGTGGTACCAGGGGCCATCAAGTTGCTGCAATCAAGATGTTTCTACTCCCTTTCTCAGAACTACCATCAGTATGAGAATGAGACATATCTATTTGCAGTGAAATTGAGAGAGTTAGTATATGGGTAGGAAATGAAGATGAAGGACTGGTATGTGAGTTCGCTGAGAGAGATATGTATGAGAAGTGAAATGATTTACCTGGCACTGCTCCAGAATGGTTCAAAGTCAGAGACACTGTGGAAGAAACAGGCAGTTGGGGGCCTGAAAACAGGAATGATGAGATCCCAATTTTCTGGTCTTAGCACAGTCTGGCATTACCCTCTCCCTAGCTTCATGGGGAACTTACTCTCTTTGAAGAAATGGATCCAAAGAAGCTACAGCCTTGGGGACAGCACATATGAAAAAGAGCATGGGTGAGGTGTTAGGAGAGTAGATCAGATTCTGCAGAGCAAGAGTGGGACCCCCCAACCCTCCCCAGGCTAGCTGCAGGACTCCAGCAGAACTTCTGACAATAAAGCTCCATCTGCCACAAGTCTTGCCTATGCACATAAAGCTTGCAGACAGCTTTTTGGTGACTCATCCTTGGATAGAAAAGAACAGCCAAGAAACACCAGCTATATGAAGGAAAACTCCCCATGCAGCAGTACAAAACTGTCATTAATATTTTCAAGTAAAAGAAGGTAGTACATCAACGGTGCAAGTACAGGATAAGAATAAAAATAGGAAAAACAGAGATCCAAAACAGAACTCATGGAAATTAAGAATACCGTACCAAATAAAGATAAGATTTTTTTGAATTTGGTAAAAGTATTGGAAAATAAGAAAATACCTTAAAAACTATACAAAAAATAAAGCATTCAAAAACAGGAAATAAAGATTCAGAAAAATTTAGATCAAACATCCAACTTGAAGGAGTTCAAAACAGAGAACGAACAGGAAATTCAGAATTGAATTTCATGAGGTTCCAGGGAAATGGGTCTAAGCTGCCCAATTATAATAAAAGACCCAAAGTAAGGCACATTATTGTGGAATTTCAGAATACCAGACATAAAGATAAATTCCTAAAGTTTCAGCATTTAAACAAAAGCAAACAAAACAAAACAAAAAAAACCCCACAAGATCCGAAGTGGCACTAGACTTCTCAAGGGTAACATGGAAAATCAGAGAACAATAATACCATGCTTTCAATTTCCTAAAGGAAAATTATTTTCAACCTAGAATCCTGCGTCCCACCAAACCAGTTATCAAGTGTGATAGTAAAGTAGGCATTTTCAGATATCAAGGATGTTTTAAAAGGTGCTTTCAAATGCATCTTTTTTCTGAAGCTATAAAAATACGTACTCTGCTAATACAAGGAAGTAAACCAAAAAAAGAGAAAATATGAGTTGCATGAACAGAGGGTAGAAGGCAGATGAAACATGAAGGGAATTTATAGGATTATAGCAAAAGGAAGCCTCAAGATGTAGCCAATTAGAGTATAAGCATTCTAGGCAGAAACAGAACAGAGGGCTTTAAGAGGATGTCTTCAGGAAATACACAAACACACAAAAGAAACAGATATCTGATAAACTTCATCAAGAGATTTTACAGGGTTTTAGGAGTGAAGGAGAAAACTCAGCCAGAAATTCAAAGTAATGGATTTCAAGTTTCCGGTCTGACGTGCAAACAGCTCAGAAGTCATCATTCCCATCCTCACATCAAGAAAAAAAAAAACTTGAACAAACTGAAAAGCAACAACTCTTCTTAGATGCATCAAAGACATGGGTCACAGGGCAAACAGTTGCCCCCAAAACTGGAAAGACAGATGGGGTAATGTAATCACAGCTTACCAGAAACAGACACCCACAGCTGGAGCCACTCGGTAGGAAAACTTCAAGCTGTAATTGATAGATAGCTGGAGATCCAGTGTGAGCAAGTTTGAGAGTTAAAACCTCTGAGGGGGGCCCCATTTTTCTATGACATTTACCTCCATGTACTCTACCAGAGTCTCTCTGTTAAGATGGGAGAAGAAGCCTCTTGTGCTTCTGGCAGAAGGAGGGAAAGTAACTACTCTGATATCACTCGTGCCTCTCTGTTCTCCTTAACAGGACCTGGTCTCAAAGGAAACTGCTGTACCAGAGCTAACCAACTGGGATATACCCAATGCCTGGCCTTCCTGGGAGACAGGAAATACCCAACTCCTGCTCCCACTAACCTTCATCCTGGAGGAAAAGAGATCTCCAAGTCAGGACCAGTAATAGACTGAGCCCCACTCGTGGGACTACAGAATGATTCCCCTTCCCCACACCTTAACTGCTACATCAAAGAACTCCTATATAATTACTGGGGATCATAACCAACAGAACTGTAAGCCTCAGACTCGATTTAAGATGTGTATAGAAAAATCCAAAGATGATAAAAAAGAAAAAAAAAAAAAAAAAACAAGGACACTGGAAGGAATATCGGTTTCTGATAACCACAGTAAACACAGACTAACTCCTAACCAGATAAACATAAAACCTCCCAATAAAACCTCTCAGTTCCTTTGACTATATATATATATTATGTCCAGCCTTCAACAAAAAACTACAAAACTGCAAATTAAAAGGCAAAAACAAACACAGTCTAAAAAGACAAAGCAAGGGGCACCTGGGTGGCTCAGTGGGTTAAGCCTCAGCCTTCGGCTCAGGTCATGATCTCAGGGTCCTGGGATCGAATCCCACGTCGGGCTCTCTGCTCTGTAGGGAGCCTGCTTCCTCCGCTCTCTCTCTCTCTGCTTGCCTCTCTGCCCACTTGTGATCTCTCTCTGTCAAATAAATAAAATCTTTAAAAAAAAAAAAAGACAAAGCAAGTATCAGGACTAGACTCAAAGAGAGAAAAAAAATGAGGCAATCCCTTCCTCAGGAAAAAAAAAAAAGTTATATGATAAAGGAAATGTTACATATAGTATACTACCTGGCTCAGCTGTGAATTAATTTTACTCATTTACACTTTATATGAATATAATAGAGAAGTATGATTATAACTGTATTGGGCAATGGTATGAATGTTCAAGAGCAAGTGGCACAGGGCTCCTGGTGGCTCAGTCGGTTAAGTGTTCGACTCTTGACTTCAGCTTGGGTCATAATGTCGGGGTTGTGAAATTGAGCCTCGTGCTGGGATCACATGCTGGGCATGAAGCCTGCTTAAGATTCTCTCTCCCTCTGCCCTTCCCGCACCTAAAAAAAAAAAAATGATTAATTTTTAAAAAGGGAGAGAAAGTGGTACATACACATTATTTTTAAACATGGAGGTGAAATAACCAAGGGGGGATAAAAAAACAGCCGAAAGAGTTGAAAGGGGCAAACTTACGGGATTGGTGATTTTTTTCAATAAAACCTTTCAACAGCGTATCATTTTAATTTGTATGCAAATTGAAGTATCCTGTCAACAAATTTTGGTCCAAAGTGAGGAAGGATTATATCTTTTTTTTTTTTTTTTTTTTTTTTTTTTGGAGAAAAGTGATAGAAGTTTTATTAAGTGAAGATACAGGAAAAGCTCTCAAGAATGAGAGGGGTCCTGACAGGGTTGCCAATGAGGGTCTTTTATAGAAAGTTAACCAAAGAACTTAAATCCTTTCAACCTTTCTATTGATAACACCTTCAATGGCTTACTTCCTTTTTAGGGTCTGGTTATTCTTTGTTGGTCACAGATGATTATCATAAAAGACAATCCCCTGCCTCACACCCTAGCCGCCCCCCCCCACAGGACCCACCCCACACCCCTAGAACAGGGTGGTCCAATTTGTCCCCTTATCTCTGGTTTCCCCACACCTCCACATTTTTGGGATTTCTGTGAGCCTGATCACAATGCCCCCTATCCACCTCTCCCTAACTAGCCCCACTCATTCCTCCCCCTGGAATAATAATCCTAACTGCCCTTAGGGAATGAGGCAATGACCACTCTGGCTGCTTCCTGCTGAAAGAGTTGAAAGGGGTGAAATTAGGGGATTGGTGATTTTTCAGGAAAATCTTTCAACATTATCTGTCATTTTAATTTGTATGCAAATTAAAGGAAGTATCATGTCAATAAATTTTGGTACAAAGTGAAGAGGACTATCTATATCTTCTTGAGAGAAGAAAGGAAGAAAGGAAGAAAGGTGGGTGATGCTACAAGAGAGATTTGGAGGCAGAGATGAAGGTGTAGATGTACATTTTGAGGTGAGAGGCTGATGGGGGGCAGTCAGGGGAATGACATGAAGCTTAAAACTAACGGTTTCTATCTTCTAGTAGAACAGAAGGCTAGTTCAGCAGCTGAGAGCCAGCAAGCTGGATGAGTGTGATAAAAGTAAAAGCCACAATAGTGAACTTCTTGAAGAGTCAACAAAAGATGACTGACTGAGACATCATTGAACAGCAGGATTAAAGCTACACAGCATGCATTTGTAAAGTAACTATCTATACAAACCACATTTATCTCAAATACTTGATGCAGTATTTCTGATTATCTAACTGCCTGTGTTTAAATTCACGATTTTATGACCTGTATTTCACTGAGAAAAGAACACAGCTATACTTTTCATACAATACAAAACTGAATTTGCTCCTTCTTTGCATATGTTCTGTCTCTGTTGTTGATTAGGACCAAGGGCAATGGTTCAGACCTTGGACGGTCCAATTAGCATCCTTCTGGTCCACTCAAAAGATTGCCACTCTGCCCCTGGCCATGGGCTTGAAATTGATGTCCTGAGTCATCAGGGGCATTAGTTAAAGCAGAAAATGAATTAATTAGTCGGGATTTATTACCAGCATAGAAAAATGGCACATAATGCATTACTTTCAGTGTAACTAATAAAATTTGGATATAGGGTCTGTCCCCTTGAGCAAGTGACAGCTGAGTTGCTTATT
This sequence comes from Enhydra lutris kenyoni, assembly GCF_002288905.1. Classification (NCBI taxonomy): domain Eukaryota; kingdom Metazoa; phylum Chordata; class Mammalia; order Carnivora; family Mustelidae; genus Enhydra; species Enhydra lutris. Next base: position 5,207,534 of record NW_019154144.1, on the reverse strand, counting down.
CATCCTTGGCCAATAGTACTGATGTTGTACCCACACTATGTTGGTGATCTCTTTCTAAACAGAGAACCTGAAATTCTTATTTTTTCAGTAAGAGCCTCTATGTACCCTGGGCATTTTGATCTTTAAAGTTTGTTTTCTGTAGTATGAATTTTATGATCCTGGCTTGCTCATCCCCCTCTTGTTGACCATCCTCATTGGTTAGTCCTTGGCCCTCCATCCATCTCTCTCCCAACACCCGTCTTCTGAAAGTTCATCTATTCCTTGGTTTCAGTTGTAAGGGTGAGTCACAAACTAGAATCTCTCTGCCATGATCTGATCCCTGCCCTTCTGCACCACACCTATAGAGCCTGTCCTGTGCTTCAACTGGGAAATTTCAAGCTCCCATCTCAAAGTCACAGCGCTTAAATAGGCAGAGCACACAGAGAACTCACAGGAGAACAAATCAGATAGAGTATAAACATGAGATATATTCAGTGTCAGAGAAGAAATGTTAACTGTGCAAAAGTAATATGGAAGAATTTTTACTAATATAAACAAAGCAATGTATTACTAGAATAGAAATAGCGAAAAAATAGTAAAAAATACTGGAATGTACAAAACAGCTCTGGAAGGTTGGATAGATGGAGAGATACAATAACTTAACAATGATTTCACATAAGCTTAAATGGAGGGAATGATTTTTTTTTTTAAAGACTGGTAAAAATGGTCATTTGCTTGAAAAAATAATAATAAAACTATATTCCAAATTCACACTATTATAACAAAATAATCCTAATGGATTAGATTTAGCAAAGTGAAAAATTATATAAAAATAATAAAAAAATGTAAGAGAATATGTTTAGAATCTTGTGAAGAAAGCCTTTTCCAGCATGAAGCAAAACCCAGACAACATAAAAGAAAAGACTGACAACCTTGACTGGGTAATCACAGTCACTATTTAGAATTAGAAACAAATGACAGATCTGGAAGAAAATATTAGCAAAGAGTTAATAGCTGCCATCTGTACAGTTCCTGTAAATAAACAAACACATAAATAAATAGATAAATAAATAAAGCAAGCAAGCAAGCAATGAACTCAGTTGCAAAAATCATCAAAAAATAAGACTAGGTAGGATATTTGGGTGGCTCAGTCAGTTAAGCGTGGGACTCTTGGATTTGGCTCATGTCATGATCTCAGGGTTGTCAGGCTCTGCTCTTGTGGGGAATCTGCTTCTCTCTTCCTTCTCCTTCTACCCCTCTTCCCCTCTTCCCCTCCTTTCTAAAATAAGTAAATAAATTAATCTTTTTAAAAATATGAATAGGCATGTCACAAAGGAAAAAATTAAAATGTCAAATAAACATAAGCAAATAAGCACTACCAAAATAATGGAGAGCAAAAGAACATTGTTAAAAGAGAGAGATACCATCTTTCACCTAAAAACAGAAACAAGAAATCACATTTAGTGTTAGAGTGCAGGAAAGACGCATTCACATACTACCGATAAACATGTAGATCTCACAACTTTGGAGAAGGTTAATTTGCCATTATCTATAAAAACTACACATGCCCACACCTTATAATTCAGAAATGCCACTTCAAGGACTTTATCCTACAGCGATAGCAGCAACAAATGCATAAAGACATAAGTGAACAAATGTCATATGGCATTGCTTATGATAGAAGACAATAGGAAAGTCCCTAATGCCCTTCAACAGGGGAAATTTACATAAATTATGTTACAAATTTAGATTTCTTTTTTTTTAATCTCCCGGTTGAAGATTTGCCAAATGCATAACTTTGGGCCACGGAATTGGAGATGGGGATTTTTTTTTCCTTTTATTTTTTACTTTATAAATACTTTCTGCCCATCCCTTACCACTGAGGACAGGAAAAAAAAAAAAAAAGGAAGAGATCAAACAAAGGAAAAGGTGGGCTAAATAATCATGTAAGGATTATCTCAGTCACAGACAGAGTGATGCTGTATGAATGGAAAGAATCACTAATCTCCCTACCTCTGCTTTTTCAATCTATTTGTGTCCCAGAGAAAAGATAGGGAATATAAAGAGAAATAATAACATGGAGCTCATGTTCCTATGAAGGCAATATCAAAAAAAGAAAGAACAGAGAGTTGAGGAGTGGACAAGTGGGCAGGAGTGCAGAGAAAGGAAGGAAGGAAGGGGAGCGGGGGCCAGGTCTCGGTCATCATTTCCAGCCGTATCCCCTCCTTCTCGGTGACCTGGAGCCCAGCCCTTGATGGCAACAGGAGTGGGAGTGGTTTCCCGTTCCTGTAAGCTCTCCCACCTTGTGTCCCATTGTGTGAGTGACTTAATGTCCTTTAATAAACAAATCCCTTCTCTGCTTCAGCCCGCCAGAGTGGGTTTGCAGCTGACAGAGACCCAAGAACTAATCATGGGGCTTTCTCAGCCTGGTGCCCCAACCTCATCAAAAACAGAATCTTAGACTTGGAAGGAAGCTTGCAGTCATATAACCTCATCTCCCACCAGGTACAGATGGAGTCTTCTCTGACCCCTTCACGCCCCCTTCCTGAACATTTCCTGTGACAGGGAAATTACCACCTGGTGAAGACTCTGCAGCGTTGCTGGACACTGACCATAAAACCAAATATTACTGTTCCAGAAAACTAGCCTCAGGGTACCTTCTACCAGAGAGTCTTGGTCCTGTCCCCAGGAGCCAAGCAGAACCTCTAGCTTAGAGCAGCGCCCCTTGTGGTTTGGAGGAAGCACACACCGACCTGTCCTTCTCATCTATGATCCTGCTACATCCGATCCACAGTGAACTTCTCAAGGGCAGAGCGTGGGGCCCTCATGCCCCAAGAAGGCCTCCATAAGTACTGGCGGAATGAATAAACAAATGAATGGCAGTTTACATCTCTCCTTGGCGGCTGCAGTGACTACAGTAGGATTGACCACTCGCACTCCTAAAACCTATTCCTCCCAGCTACAGTCATCGAAGTGCCAACACAGCCCAGCCACCCACAGCGGAGGAGGGAGAGGCCTGCCCGGAGCCCTTCCAGAAGCATGACCTGTGCATGGTGTTGGAGGAGACCGGGAAGAGCTGAGAGACAACATTGTGGGACAGGCCAGCAGATATTTAGAGAATCCAGAGGCCTAAAAGCAGAAGTAGGAGATGAGGTGACTGCTGTTGTCAGCTCTGAAGCTCCGTGGATGGAGAGCTGACCTGAGGCTAGGTCACCAGACCAGGGGGGAGGGGCGTGCCTCCACAGCAAAGGTCCCCTGGGGACAATTAGCCACTAGAGCTCCAGAGGTGAGGACAGTCGGGCCTGAACTAGAATTACATGTAGGGCAACCAGACCCAAACCGAAAATGTATTTAATATTCAAAAGACTTCATTCATTCATTTAACAAATATTTACTGACCATCTACTGTGATAGGCAGTCATATGGTGCCCACAAAGAGGTCCATGTTCTAATTCTTGGAACCTGTGAATAGGAAGAGGATTCACAAGGCAACAGAGACTTTTTGCAGATGTCCCTGAGGATCCCAAGAGAGAGATTATCTCGGATTATCTGGGAGCTATGCCGTGAATTCTGTCCCCTCAAAATTCACACAGGGAAGTCTACTCCATAACGTGATAGTATTTGGGGATTAAGGCCTTTGAGTGACAATTAGGTTTAGATGAGGTCATGAGGGTGGGGATCTCAGGATGGGAGGGTTGGAAACAGGATTCAAGGAAGGCAGTGAGGTGATACCAGCAGAGTGGGTCGCAATGTAGGGCCATGAGGCAGGGAAAGGGAGGAGCCTTTCGAGGAGGGAAAAGCAAAGAGACACATTTTCCCCTGAAACCTCCAGAGGGAATATAACCCAGCCAACACTTTGACTTTAGAATCGTAAGCTAATACATTTGTGTTGTTTTAAGCCGCTAAGTTTTGTGTAAGATGTTATATCAGCAGTAGGAAATAAATATGCTTCCTGCGTGCCAGGTATTGTACGATGCATTTGGCATCAAGCAGCAAACAAAATAAACAAAATCCCTACCCTCGCATCATTTACATTCCAGTGAAGACAGGAAATAAACAATATGCATATTAAGTAAACTGTTCGGTACAAAGCATGTTAGGAAGTGACAGGAGCTGTAGGGAGGTAAATGTATTTGTTACCCGGGGTGAGGATGAGGTTCGCTGAGGGGCAGCATTTCAGCAGAGACCTGAAGGAAGTGAGAAAGTGAGCCATGGATAAATCTGGACAAAGAATAAAGGACACAGGGAACAGCCTATGCAAAGGGCTGTTGCTCAGTGTGGGCCTGACCCATTCAGGACCAGGAGGGAGGCCATTGGGGCTGGAACAGAGAACTTTGGCTCTTACTCTGAGTACTATGGGAAGCTGCTGGAGGGTTCCAACAGAGGAGCGACAGGAACTGAGGTGGCTTCCGAAGGATCATTTTGCCTGCTCATTTGGGAAAAGATGGGGGGTAAGGAGCCTGGGAGCAGGATGGTAACAGTAGAAGTGAAGAGAGATAATCAGATTCTGTATCTATTTGGAAAGTAGAGCCAAGAATTTCCTGACAGATTAGATGTGGGGTTGAGAAAGAGGAGTATAGGCTAACTCCAAGTTAAATTAGGAGAATAGGGTTCGACCAGGAAGCAAACCATAGACTTGTTAAAATCCCAACTAAGAAGGTCAACATAATTCCACAACCATTCACCATGTAAATAAAGGAAGGTACAATTTTTTGGCGACTAAAGAAACTTTAATTAAAAGAGAGAATATTCTTGGCCTTAAATTGTGCAAAGTGTTAGCAAGGCTAAGAGAGACTCTTAGATGCTGTGTATATGAGTTTGGGGCCAACTAAGCTGATATAACAACAACAGTACAAGGGTTTAAACAATTTAGAAGTTAAAGTCTCACTCACATGACATTCCAGGGGGAAATAATCCAGGGTGTGTGCTAGCCAACCCCAGCCCACGTTTCCAAGATGGCCCCTGTTATCACCATTTCTCAGCTATCAACAAGGGAATTGACAGGAGAATGTCCAGAGTAAATATCTCTGAAGGAAAGAACCAGAAGTTTCACTCATCCTCTCTTCCACATCCCACATGGCAAAATAAGGTTACATGGCCATACTGAGCAGCAAAGGGAGGTAGGAAATTAATCTACAGCTAGAAAGCTAGTACCCAGCTACAATTTGAGGATATCTGTTACTCTTAGCAAGAGCCAAGAGTGGGTGCTGGCGGGAGAGTCAGCAGGCTCTGTCACACCATTCCTGAGGGTACCACTGGTTCAGCCTCTCTGAAGAGCAACTGGGAAACACGGATTAAAATCTTAAAATGTTGAATCATAATTTCATTTCTAAAAATTAACCTAAGGAAATCATCACGACATTTTACAAAGTGTTGAAGATAGGAATTTTAAATTAAATTTTAAACAATATAATGCTCTTGGAAACCGGAGAATTAGACTGTGGGGCTCACCTTGTAACTTTGGGCCCACTTCCCTGTCTGCTTCCCTGCCCTGAATCACATGAACCTTAAAGTTTGTGACTAGATCACATCCACTTTTGATGCTATGGCCTCAGAGCTCAATATGTATTTGGAGAATAAAGGAATGAAAGAAAAAAAAAAAGAATCATGACCATGAACCAATATTTAGGTCTAAGTATAGCTACTGATAAGAACTGAACATAGCAAAAGAACTGGAGTAGTCTAAATATCTGGCCAGAGAGGGTTGGTGTAATAAATTATTCATATCGTAGACAACTATGTAGTTTTTCAAAATGGCACTGTGGTAGACATGCAATGATACAGAGGGTTTCCAACATATTAAGTGTTTAAAAAGCAGGTTTTACAGGGCACCTGGGTGGCTCAGTCGGTTAAGCTTCAGACTCTTGGTTTCAGCTCAGGTCATGAGCTCAGAGTTGAGAGATCAAGCCCCACGACAGGCTCCACATTCAGCAGGGAGTCTGCTTGAGATTCTCTCCCTCTGCCCCTCCCCCTACCTCTCTCTGAAATAAATCTTTTTTAAAAAAGCAGTGCAATTTTAGGTAAAATATGATTTAACATATGCTTTAAAATTCTGAGACACATGTCCATACCAAAATGTATACCAAAATTTTACCTTTAATTATTTTTCCATAAAATGTCCAAGGTATATCAAAAGGTATACCCAAACTGTATACCAAGATTTTACCTCTGGTAGTTTTCTTTTTATTTCCTTATATTATATAATATAATATATATTGCATTATATTATAATACAATATATAATTATTATATATTAAAATAGTGTATTATATTAATACTAGTATATAATGTTATATTAATATACTATATAATTATATATTGTATTAATAATATATCGTTTTTATAAAACAAGGACACAATGACTTGCGTCTTGCTTTACGAAGTAAAAAAAGTTTTTTCTCAAAGACAAAACAATTATTTTGCTTCCAAATGTAACCTCCCTGCTCATTGCCCTATTTCTTCCAGTAGTGATGTATTGTCCCATCTCCAGGTTAATGGCCTTGGAGTCATCTCTCGTTCTTCTTTTCCCTCATCTCCAACATACAATAATCAGATAGATCATGCTGGCTCTTTTCTCAAAATATCTCCTGTATTTGCCCTTTTCTTCCCTCTTCCTTCTTTCAACACCTTCCCCCTCCCCCTCTATAACTATTACCAAAGCCTCCCAGCTGGCTTTCTTGGCTTGAGTCTCTCCCACTCCAATCTCTGCTCCTTATTCTTCCAAAATCTTGCTTTGAAACTGCTTAGAAAGCCCTTAAGGACCTACCTGACTTAGAGGTCAGCATATGATCTCTGTCCCTTGGCCTTAAGACCCTGGCTCCATCCGGCCCAATCTACTGCTCCAAGTGTGATCAGAGAAGCTCCTTCTAAGCCAGCCACACTCCAGACTCCACTGGAAAATTCTCCTGAGCAGGCTCATGCCCCTCCCTATGCCCTGCCCTGGTCATGGACACATTTACTCCAAAATGACTCATTTAGTCACTTCCCCAAAAGGCAGTTGAGTTTTAAAGAATGAACCCATCTCAAATCTTAACTGCAATATGTGTACACAGGCACTTGAGCAGAGCAATGAAAAGAAAACTAACAAGGACACTATAGGAAAGCAGAGTCACGCAGGAGCCTCCTTGCTCCTCATGCCTCCTCCAGACAAGAGTTTCTCCATCCTCCCCACAACTCCTGGGGCTTTCAAAGAGAAGCCATTAGATTGTGACATCTGTGGGTCCTTCACAACCATATGAGTTCCTCCTCATTCACTGAAGACCTCAGCACCAGTTCCTCTCTCTACTACTATTTTTGTCACCCTTAAGGTGATTTCATTATGCCCATGGACTCTGTCTTTCTCCAATACTCTGGCCTCTAAATTCACTGCTCTCTGATGATCTGGGTCTCCAACCTACTTTTTCCACAGACATCCTTGTCAGACCCTAGACTTTATCATTATCAGTAACTTTACTACCTCTCACATCTCAGTTTTAGGTGTCCTTCTCTCTAACCACACTCCACCATCTTTCAGTCTTACTCCCATCAGTACTTGCCTGGCAACAATTCTATGGCTCCACCAGGATTGGGAATCCCCTGACCCTACATGCTGCCACTGTTCTATCATCTCAACCCTGCCCACAAACTTACTTCCCTCCTCCTAGAGCTCAGATTCCCTTGTCCACCATGATAATCACACCCTTGCCTTGTTTTTCAATGCCCCTACCCTTCTCTCTTCAAAGTAGTAGCCTGCAAAAAAAAAAAAAAAAAAAAAGCCCAAAAAGTCCTGGTGAAATTCAACTCTCCACCTCTTCCTCTTCCACCTCCAAAGAACTGGTAGAAAAGAAAAAAGTACCACCAGGCGGATTATCTCAAAATTTATTCCCACAAACCACACATGGGTCTTGAGGCCAGCCCAGCCACCCCTCACATTTCCTGTGTCTTGTCTCTTCCAGTTCCTAGTTCAGAGCCTCTTCTCTTTTCTCAAACTCTAACACCTCCTCCTCCATTCCCACTCTCAGATGCTGACCTTGCTTCTTTGGTCGTTGAGAAGACAGAAGTGATGGGAAAACAAATTTCACAACCTTGAATGACAAATCTACTATCCCACACGCATCTGTGCTTATACTCTGTCTTCTATCTTATCCCAATGCGGAAATGCCCTGCCCCTAGCCAGGGTCAACCTTGTCTCGTCACTAGATTCTCACCCCATCATTTTCTGATAACAAGGAATTCCATTCTTGTAGTTTCCCTTCTCTCCCCTCCATCATCATTCTTCCCCTTTTGACTGAGGGATCATTTCTATCCACACACGAACATAGAAACTTGGAGTACTGTATCCGAGTGACACCACATTCCCCTCCATGCCTCCCTAAGACCACTCTCTTAGCAGCAGTTCTCCTTGAAAGAATGATCTGCATTTACTCTCTAGTTCCTTTCTTTCCATTATCTTTCTCTATTAAATTTTAAATGTTTTTAAATGTAACATTTGACTCATCAAAAAATAAATAAATTATATGTGCAAGATGTAACACAGACTAATCTAAAGAGTCCACAAAACTATCACCCAAACCTAGAATTGGAAGATTACTAATGACTTTGATTTATATCTGTACTGCTTGATTTTATTCCTCTGGCAACCTTAATCTGATCCATCAGCAAACCCCACTGGACTCTATGTTCACAAATTACCCCACATCGGACTGGTGGGACTGGTGCTCACAATATAGACCACTATCACCCTCATCCCAGCTGACATTATCTATATCCAGGATCAGTGCAATCACCTTCTCTCTGTTTACAGTCTTGCTCCCTGATTCTTCAAACAGCAGCCAGATTGATGCTTTTAAAATGTCAAGTTAATCATTTTCTGATCAGTATCCCCAAGTGGCTTCCCATTATACCCAGAGAAATTCTGAATCTTTGATGTGACTTAGAAGGCCCTGTGGGATCTAGACCCTTCCATCTCCTGCTATTCTTACCTCATCCCATACAGAACTCCCAACTCTGCCTTAAACAGACCAAGCATGCTTTGAGTCTGGAGGGTCATTTGCATTTGCTGATCCCCTCCTTAGAACGCTTATCCCTGTGTATCTGCGCAAGTTGTTTCCTCACTACACTCAAGTCTTCACTTAACTGCCATCAGAAAAATTCCCCCCTGCTGACAACGCAATTTCAAGCAGCAACCCGCATCACACCACTTCTAGATTTTCTTTATGACGTGTCATACCTGACATCACAGCACATATGCATTTGTTTCTTTGCATACTGTCTATCTCATCTTTCTAGAATATAGGTCCCATGAGAGTGGGGACCTCAAAATGCTCATGGCTGTTGCCCTATCTTCATCTGGTGCCTGGTGTGTAATAGGCACGTATATTTGTAGCATGAATGAGGTGGGAAACCAGAACAAACGTGTCAGCCTAATCAAAGATCCCTGGTCTGTATATCTGAAAGTCTCATCAGATTTCTGCAAGCAGATGGACATCACTACTTATAATACAGTAGCTTTTAAGGCAGTACCTACAACATGAATATAATGATCACTGAATGGTATGAAATTATTAGGTAAAAGAAAGTCCCAATGGAATTAAGAGGATGGAGTGTAATAAGGTAGAATTGCAGCAGTGTGAACCGTGTACTTGATTTCGTTCTGCACCTTGGTTTTGGCTCTCTAGGACTTCAGGGTTTCTTATGAGAAGGCGGGGCAGTGAGTGGAAGGGAGTTTTAAGGCATTGAGTGAACTGCTGAGCATCATCCTGGTTCTGGCCAGCGACACCAGCAGTGTTCATGCTGGGCCCAAGGGTTGGTGTGTAGCTTGTTAGGCTGCTGGGTGTCCCTGAACAGCACCTCAAACTTTAAAGTAGCTTCAGGACTCACCATGGTGGTCCACTACAAGCTTAGGTCTGAGAAGACCCTGAAGAGTGGGAAAATCTAAGACCTTTCTTTAAGTTCTGCTTAAAGAGTATAAAATGGCAGTGGGGGGGGGTATACAATAGCTTCTTAGATTTATTTTCCAGAACCTCCTAAAAATGAAAGATTCCTTAAGAAACTTAATGTTGTATCCCTCCTCCAAATGGAATACTAGGGAAAGTAGGCAGGGCATTGACATGAGCAGACCCTTCCTGCCCTTTGCTTATAGCAGTTACTAGGTCACATTGTTCCTGGTCTCATTGTCAGGCATAGTCTTTCCTCACATTGTCCAAGGTCAGAGAGTAGAACCTCTTACAGCAGCTGACTTCCCGCTTCAGCTGCAAAAGCCTCGCTCAGAAAGCTGGACAGGAACCACGATGGTTCTCCTCCTTCCATTACCTACCGCTGGGAGAACAAAGCTGGGGACAACTTTCCATACTCATCCAGCAAGGGACCCCTTACAGTGCTCTAGCCTGCCCTCAAAAATAAGAAAAAGCACAGAAAACTTACCATCTGATTAAGGAAGCAATATATGCCCTTACCAAGACATTTAGAAAATACAAGCAAGTATGGGGACACTTGCATGGCTCAGTCAGTTAAGCGTCTGCCTTTGGCTCAGGTCATGATCCCAGGGTCCTGGGACTGAGTCCCACATTGGGCTCCCTGCTCAGTGGGGAGCCTGCTTCTCCCTCTGCTGCTGCTGCTCCCCTGCTTGTGTAGGCATTATCTCTCTAACAAATAAATAAATAAAATCTTTAAAAAAATACAAGCAAGTATGGATTAACATAATATGGACTGTGAGAGAGGAGAGAGGAATGAAAAGTAAGGGATGATAAAAGAATGGGATGGGTTTGTTCAGGACACTTTTCTTGTTGGAAGCCAGTCCATTGTTAAGGCAGCCCTGGGTAACTACTAGGGGTGCAAGTCATGACCTTCCCCCCAAATCAGGTTATTCTTCTGGCATCCCTATTCCATTATTGTGACCTCTATTCTAAACGTCACCCAAGTTCAAAGAGTCTTCAAAATACCGTAGAACTTAACTGATGACATAAATTGGATCAATAATAAAATAATGAAATTAAACCAAAAGACAAAAGGTAGTGTTTTCTTTTCTTTTTTTGAGTTAAGATATTTATTAGTGTTTATACAAACAAACTGCACCCACTAATTCAAAAATAGGAGGGCTTTTCCTCAGTAAGAATACAATCTTTAACAGGACTCTATTTGAATTAGAATTCCATACAAATAGAATATACTTAGCACAAGAAAGCCAGGAAGGATTTTACATTACACAGAACAGGCATTCAGTTGGTTCAATCATGGTGAGTTACCCTTCCAACCGAATACTTATTTTTATATTTATTGCACATATTGCAGTCAGTTCAGTATGTGCCAACAATCACACAGTTTTAATATTTAGTTGCATGAAGCACACTTAACTATTTCCAAAGAGATATGTGATATGGTCTTCATTTCAGAGGGAAAGAAGTGACTGAGTTACTATCTGTTCTTTAATGTTCCGACTAACTATTTCATTGCCTCATTGAAGCCAGGGCCTTTGGTGGCTCAAACTTTGAATATTAGCCATTTTCGGTCCTTCAGTGCAGGTAACCCAGGTGCAGTTGCCTTGTCTGAGGGAGTCATGGCCTGCTCCATGCCTGTTTGCAAACATCTTCAAAATGGCTTTTCTCAGCTTTTCTTCCTCCAACATGGCAGCTAACTCTGATTTGGGAATGCCAGTTTGGTCTGGACACGACTGCCTACTACAGAAATGCGTGCCTCTGTGTTTGAAGAATAATACCACAGCATGGCCTGATGTTTGTCTATCCTCCTTGATCCCAGGCTTGGGATTCAAGGTTCTTGTATATTACCGTCCCAGCGTGAAATCCAATAGTAGGAATAGTAGTAACCACTAGTCCAACCTGCAACCTGTACAAAATTATAGTTTTTCCTGCTCCATCCAATCCCAAAATTAAAATCCCCATTTGCTGGGTTCCAACCAAACCTGGAAAAAGTACTTGAGAAAAAAACCACCCATAATGAATTGACATTTGCCCTTGCTGGTGGTCAGAGACAGGCTCCAGCTTCGGCAGCGACTCCTGTTGGAGCCTCAGCCCTGCCACCTCTGTTCACCTTGGCCTTGGGCTCTGGCTCCAGCTCCAAAACGACTCCCTTAGAAGTCAGGTCCACCAGCGGCTTCCAAGTGGGACTCCCTGCGGGGGGGCTGGGGGCTGGGGGAGACGGGCCATAGTGACTATGCATCGAGATCAGCAACCTCAGAAAAGGTAGTGTTTTAAAATAGGTTTAGAAATAAGGCTGTATAATAAGGCTAGAAATATATACCAGCTGGATTTACACACTGCCAAGAAAGACTCAGAATCATTCACTAATTTTCCCAAGACAGTGCAATCAATAGGTGATGGATCATGTTTTGAACATGAGAGCTTATGCTCTTTCCTCTTTCCCAAAGCACCTATCATTGTCTGTTCGTTCCATCTTCATTCATTGATCACATATTATTATAAAGCACTGGGGGGGGGGGTACAGAGGTGTACCCGACACGGCCAATTCAATTTATTTCCATAAACTTTATTGAGTGCTTAAAATGAGTTCTTCTTCTGTATGGAGCAGCCCTGACTTATGGCAATGGCCCAAGATCAGCTCTTATCCCCAAGGGGCTGAGGGGCAAGAGTGGGTCATGGATAAGAGGAGGAGACAGAGAAACAAACAATGATCTAGTATGTTGGGTGCCCACTCAGCGGCACAAATGAGACACTTGGGTGACGTGATTCTAAAGGTTCTTTCCAGCAATAATTATTTTATAACACACTATTATTTGCAACATGTATTAGCATCAGCTTTTCTGTGAAATGTTCATGCTACTATTAAATAGTATTTAACTTCTGTATGATTTAATTTTTTAGAAGGTCAAATCTTGTATCCCAAACCAGATTTAAAGTTTCTTAAGAAAGAGTCTGTTCTTACCTTTTTTGCTTCCCTAGCAAAAGTCAGAATTCAATAACTATAGATTCACTGATTATGAAAGTCAATTACTTTCAAATAAACAGACATCCATGCTTTCCCCTTTACCTATTTTACCTTCCCCACATGCTAAATATTCGCGATGCAGAGTATTTATGTCTGGAGAGGTTGCTGGTAGGGATGGTCTCCCCTTTTCTCCTTATACTTGCTTTACAAGCTTAAGCCTTTAAAAAAAAAGATACTTAATAGCTTGAGGAAATTACACTAGTAAGTGAAAAACAACAGAATACAAAATAGTATGCATAGAATATATCCCAGTTTGAATAGAGAAATGGGAAGAAAAAACACATCATTGGATGTCACCAGCCCACAAACACAAATGCCATCACATAGAATTGATATGCCAAAATTTCTGTTCTTGCTCCCATCTGCACATGCAGAACATGGGACTCCCCTTTAAAAGTTCCTCCATAAGGGACCCCTTCTGGACCCACATGGTCTCGTGTTTGACTCTCAGATGCAGACACTAACTGGCACCAGCGTGTTCTCCTGCCCCTGTGCCCAAGACAGTCTCGGCAGCTGGTGAAGCCACAAGAAGGGCTAATAATGCTGACCAGGAAAATATTAAGACTAGTTCCCACTGTATGGCAAGGATAGAGCATTAAAATCACTTAATTATTTTTCTCTGTTCTCTTTATATTTTGCAAATTTTCTGGATTATTAGTTTTATAATCAGAAAAGAAAATGTTGATTGAAAACACCTGCATCAAGTCTTCAAGATAGCTAAGGGGTTGCTGTTGCAAACAACCCCAGCAGAAATCAGAAAACAGCAAGCAAAAAAACCATGTGGCGAATGCATTGGTGTTAGAAATGCAGGGCCAATCAGCATAAAACCCTGCCGGACATCTCAGACCTGTTCTGGGAGGTACTAGAATTTGCTGGGATCTCACCGTTCATTTAGTTCATAAAGTGAAAAGAGCATGCAGCAAAACTGACTCCTGGTTGGAATGTTTGCTGATGAGACTCAAGATTCACAAAGGCAAGGAAGTTCATTTCAGAAAAAAAAAAAAAAATGTAAGCCATTCATGTGCACCAACAGCTTTGGACTTGGCCGAAACCTCACAGGGAAAGCTCCTAGAGTTGTCCCCAGCAGCCAAATGAAGACATCTGCTGAACAGAGACAGCTGGCCAGAAATTTAATAAGACACCAGACCATGTTACAAAGAGAATATAGAGTATTGCTATGGAAAATTTAATAGTGTTGTGTGCATTAATGAGCAGGAACTGACTGAAGCATCAAAGGCATAAGAGGGCAATTTGGTTTTTAGAATGATAATAGAATTCATGAAAAAAATGTTCATCCACATTCCCAGCTGAGGTCAGACAAGGCAGTTCTCTACCTTCCGTTTCAGCTGTTGTAAATAAGCAAGTGTCCTTTTTGTGTTCGAGTTAATGCTACATTTTTTTTTGTACTTTCGTGCTTTTTGCTGGTGATTTTGTTGTTTAAGACAGCTCCCAAGCATCGTGCTCGTGCTGTCCAGTATTCTAAGAGTGAGAAGGCTGGGGTGTGCCTTAGGGAGAGCATATATGTGTCGGCTCCCTACACGTGTGAGTTACCATGCCATCGGCTGTGTGTTCAACGTTAATAGGACAATCTACGTTAAATATGGTTATCTTTATTTTTTTAATTTAATTTTCTTTTATTTTTTCCAGTGTTCCAAAATTCATTGTTTATGCACCACACCCAGTGCTCCATGCAATACGTGCCCTCCTTAATACCCACCACCAGGCTCACCTATCCCCACACCTGACTCCCCTCTAAAACCCTCAGTTTGTTTCTCAGAGTCCACAGTATCTCATAGTTTGTCTCCTCCTCTGATTTCCCCCAACTCACTTTTTTCCTCTCCATCTCCCAATGTCCTCCGTGTTATTCCTTATGCTCCAAAAGTAAGTGAAACCATATGATAATTGCCTCTCTCTGCTTGACTTATTTCACTCAGCATAATCTCCTCCAGTCTCATCCATGTTGATACAAAAGTTGGGTATTCATCCTTTCTGATGGAGGCATAACACTCCATAGTGTATATGGACCACATCTTCTTTCCTCTGCCAACAGAGGATGCCATTCTTCTGTTGAAGGGCATCTCAGCTCTTTCCACAGTTTGGCAACTGTGGCCATTGCTGCTATGAATATTGGGGTACAGATGGCCCTTCTTTTCACTACATCTGTATCTTTGGCATAAATACCCAGTAATGCAATTGCAGGGTCATAGGGAAGCTCTATTTTTAATTTCTTAAGGAATCTCCACACTGTTTTCCAAAGTGTCTGCACCAACTTGCCTTCCCACCAATAGTGTAAGAGGGTTCCCCTTTCTCCACATCCTCTCCAACACTTTTTATTTACTGTCTTGTTGATTTTGGCCATTCTAACTGGTGTAAGGTGGTATCTCAATGTGGTTTTGATTTGAATCTCCCTGATGGCTAGTGATGAGCATTTTTTCATGTGTCTGATAGCCATTTGTATGTCTTTGGAGAAGCGTCTGTTCATGTCTTCTGCCCATTTTTTGATGTGATTATCTGTTTTATGTGAGTTGAGTTTGAGGAGTTCTTTGTAGATCTTGGTTATTAGCCTTTTGTCTATAGTGTCATTTGAGAATACCTTCTCCCATTTTGTGTCTTACCTCATTGTTCTGTTGACTGTTTCCTTTGCTGTGCAGAAGCTTTTGATCTTGATGAAGACCCACAAGTACATTTTCACTTTTGTTTCCTTTGCCTTTGGAGACATGTCTTGAAAGAATTTGCTGTAGCCAATGTCAAAGAGGTTACTGCCTATGTTCTCCTCTAGGATTTTGATAGATTCCTGCCTCCTGTTAAGGTCTTTTATCCATTTCGAGTTTATCTTTGTGTATGGTGCAAGAGAATGGTCGAGTTTCATTCTTCTATACATAGTTGTCCAAATTTCTCAGCACCATTTTCTGAATTTTTTTCCACTGTATATTTTTTCCTGCTTTGTCGAAGATTATTTGACCACAGAGTTGAGGGTCCATATCTGGGCTCTCTACTCTGTTCCACTATGTCTGTTTTTGTGCCGGTATCATGCTGTCTTAGTGATCACTGCTTTGTAGTAAAGCTTGAAATCAGGCAAGTGATGGCTCCAGTTTTTTCTTTTCAACATTTCCTTAGCAATTCGGGGTCTCTTCTGGTTCCATACAAATTTTAGGATTGTTTGTTCCAGCTCTTTGAAAAATGCCAGTGGAATTTTGATCGGGATGGCATTGAAAGTATAGATTGCTCTAGGCTACTGCCTAGAGCTGTAATTTTAACAATGTTTATTCTTCTGTCCATGAGCATGGAATGGTCTTCCATCTTTTTGTGTCTTCTTCAATTTCTTTCATGAGTGTTCTGTAGTTCCTCGAGTACAGATTCTTTACCTCTTTGGTTAGTTTTATTCCCAAGTATTTTATGGTTCTTGGTGCTATAGTAAATGGAATCGATTCTCTAATTTCCTTTTCTGTATTTTCATTGTTAGTGTATAAGAAACCAACTGATTTCTGTATGTTGATTTTGTATCCTGCCACATGACTGAATTGCTGTATGAGTTCTAGTAATTTGGGGGTGGAGTCTTTTGGGTTTTTCATATAAACTATCATGTCATCTGTGAAGAGAGAGAGTTTGACTTCTTCATTGCCATTTTGAATACCTTTTATTTCTTTGTGTTATCTGATTGCTGTTGCTAGGACTTCTAGTACTATGTTGAAGAAGAATGACAAGAGTGGGCATCCTTACGTGTTCCTGATCTCAAAGGGAAGGCTGTCAGCTTTTCGCCATTGAGAATGATATTCGCTGTGGGTTTTTCATAGATAGATTTGATGAAGTTGAGGAATGTTCCCTCTATCCCTATACTTTGAATCGTTTTAATCAGGAATGGATGCTGTATCTTGTCAAATGCTTTTTCTGCATCAATTGAGAGGATCATGTGGTTCTTCTCTCTTCTCTTATTGATTTGTACTATCACATTGATTGATTTGCAAATGTTGAACCACCCTTGCATCCCAGGAATAAATCCCACCTGGTCATGGTGGATAATCTTTTTAATGTGCTGTTGGATCCTATTAGCTAGGATCTTGTTGAGGATCTTGGCATCCATATTCATTAGGGATATTGGTCTGAAATTCTCTTTTTTTTTAAACTTTTTTTAAGATTTTTTAAAATTTATTTGACAAGGAGAGAGAAATCACAAGTAGACAGAGAGGCAGGCAGAGAGAGATGGGGAGGCAGACTCCCCGCTGAGCAGAAAGCCCGATGCGGAACCCGATCCCAGGACCCTGAGATCATGACCTGAGCCGGAGGCAGAGGCTTAACCCACTGAGCCACCCAGGCACCCCTAAAATTCTCCTTTTTGATGGGGTCTTTGCCTGGTTTGGGGATCAGGGTAATGCTGGCTTCATAGAAAGAGTCTGGAAGTTTTCCTTCTGTTTCTACTTTTTGAAACAGCTTCAGGAGAATAGGTATTATTTCTTTTTTGAATGTTTGGTAGAATTCTCCAGGGAACCCATCTGGTCCTGGGCTCTTGTTTTTTTGGGAAGTTTTTGATCACTGCTTCAATCTTGTTACTAAATACTGGTTGATTCAGGTTAAATACAGTTATCTTTAAACAGAAACACACAAAGTATTGTGTAAATCCAGCAAGGTCACATAAAATAAGGTTGTATATTGAGCTATGGGTGAAATTGTGACCAAAGGCTCTCAATGGCTCACTATTTGCTAACTCAGTGTTCACGGCAACTTTGTAGAACATCACTGCTATGAATAATCAGAATTGACTGTATCATCATTTCAACAAATAACTAATATAAGATTATTAATGAGCTATATTGCATCCAAAATTTGATATGTCTTTTGCACTTAGAGCACGTCTCCCTAGACTGGCCATGTCTAAAGGGCTTAGTGGCCACATGTGGCAAGTGGCTATGTACTAGCCAGAGCAGGTCTAGCCTTGGACTCCACAAAGAAACTGAAACCATCAGACAGAGCTCCTCAACCATTGCCATGATTGTCCCTCCATGTCTGTC
The DNA here is from genome assembly GCF_002288905.1 of Enhydra lutris kenyoni. NCBI lineage: Eukaryota > Metazoa > Chordata > Mammalia > Carnivora > Mustelidae > Enhydra > Enhydra lutris. The sequence continues at coordinate 5,189,610 of NW_019154144.1, read as the reverse complement.
CCTCCACAGAGCTCTGGACCCCATCCTTCCTCTCTCCAGGGAAGTTGCCCTTCATCGGGTCCTTTCCCTCGTGTATCTTTTTTCTCTCTCCATTGGCTATTAACCTTCAGCATATAAATGTGCTTATCTTCCCAATTTAAAAAATAAATAATAAAATGAGGGACTGTATATGTCCCTCCAGCTTTTGCATGTACTTCTGAGTTAGTATTATTCCTCTGCTGTATTATTTGTTCATTCATCTGCCTTCTCACTGGGCTAACCTTAGGGTGGTGATCATTTTCTAGCACATTTTATTCAATCAATAAATATTTACTAGATCAAAGATTTTCTGTGCACCCAGCACTGTGATAGGGCACCAAGCATACTGTGATGACAAAAAAAACAGGCATATCCCAACCCTAAAGAAATCTTACAGACTAATGGGTGAGTCAAACATTATTCAGATAAATCCTCAAATAAATGTATAATTACAAGCTGTAATAAGTACTAGGAAAGACTGCATAGGGTTTTGAGAACTTATAACAGGGAAATCTGCCCTACTTTGATCAGACTTCTCTGAAGAAGGAACATTGAGCTAAGTCAGAATTAGTCTACCAGAATCCAAATTTAACTCATGAAAATTAAATCTTTAAGAGGGAACTGAGTATCCACCCTAAATCAGCACCTGGCACATAGTAGGTTCTCCATAAATATTTGTGAGTGAATGGATGGACTATGCAAAAGAGGAGAGACAGGGGAGAAAAAAGGGAGACAAAGAGCATTCCAATTCTATGAGAAAGCCATGTGCAAAGATCCTGTGGTAACATGGTACAGAGACAGAAAGGAGCAATATCATCAGTGTATCACTGGCTACCTTGGAGGTTTTATTCTTCAACTAAAGAGACACAGCTTTTTAAGAGCAGAGCAGGGATAGGAAATGACATTACCAGATTTGGCTTCGGTGTAGAGTGAGGTGGAGGGCTAGCCATACATATTTGAGGCCAGGAGTCCTGTCAGGAAATGAGATAGTTAGAGTACTTTGGACTGATGGTGACTAAAGATGGAAGAAAGTGAATGGATCTGAGAAATATTTAAATGTTAAAATCAATAGGACTTGGCATCACTGGATAAGACAAGGGACAGAGAGAGATACTTCAAGGACAATCACTTAGTGTCTGACCTCTGCCAATTAAGTGGAGCCATTCTCTAAGAGGAGGAAACTGGAAACATAATAATTATGGGGTTGAATCACAGGTGTTTGGATGTTCTGGGTTTGAAGAACTCTTGAGACACTCAAGAAGAAATATAAATGCTGTGCTGTGTGTTTGAAATTCAGAGAAGCCTGGAGTGGTGATATAAATTTGAAAGTAATGAAGTAAAATGGTTATTGAGGCCCAGGATCTGGCACAGGATAGAAGTTTCATAAATATTTGTTGAATTAATGAATGACTGGGGATTACTAAGGATTAGTTTTATTAGGATGTGTTGAGTTTGTAGTAACTTGAGACTTAGAAACATCTAAATATACCTCTAAGCTCCTATTTTTCATAAGACACTAATCTACAAATAATTTAAATAACATTCAATCTTCTCCAAGTCTATCACATTATTTTATGTTATGGCTCATTTTTAAATTATATTTCTTGGCTTTCAATGGTTTAATGGCATCACTTGAGACAAAAGCTACATTGAAGATAACATGTTGTGCCAATTTATCATACCATGTAAGCAAGATAAAGCATCTTAGAAGACACTTTTCTCCAGTAATAAATTTTTCGTTTTCTCTCCGTTATTGGAGCACATGCAATTCTAACAAAAATTAATAAAGAGTTTCATTATCTCATGTATGTAAATCATATTTAGGCTCAGATACCAGCAGAAAGCACGAAAACACAATGTCTGGAAAAAGTAAAGTCTTAATAAATGTTTGTTAAACGGAATTGAGTTGAGAGGTCACAAGTATTTTCCTTTTCGTATTCCATTTACTTGTTTATTCCCTTTTATCCCATAGCCAACCTGTTCCCCTCCCCTTAGCAGAGGTTAGTGTGTTTCACAAATATCTTGAAATGTGTATTTGTTTTTTGTGCAGATACCTCTTTATTCTCAAAAATATTTTTACCAAATTATTGAATTTTAAAATTTGCATAATACTGACCACTGAATTATTACGTGTTGCTTTGTTTCACATAAGTAAAAACATAAGCATTATCTCCCTTCTCCTCTTTATAAAATGGATTGCACTCCTACTCTAAAACTATCAGAATCACATATTTTTCTTCTTTTTTTGTCTTTTAAATTTATTTTTTATTTTTGTAATTGTGGTTGAATGTACATAACATAAAATTTACCATTTTAATCACTTTTAAGTGTATGGTTAAACGGTAGTAAGTGCGATCACATTGTCATGGGACTATGACCACCATCCCCCTCTAGAATCTTTCCATCCTCTTAAACTGAAACTCTGTCCACATTAAACACTATCCCTGGCAACCACCATTCTGTTCTTTGTCTTTATGAACAAAAGTTCTTAATTTGGGTGAGGTTGAATTTATTTATTTATTTTTTTATTTCTTTGCCTGTACTTTTGATGTCATATCCAAGAGATTATTTCTAAAGCTGATGTCATGAAGTTTTTCCCTTATGTTTTTTTTTCCCCTTCTGTTTTCTTCTAAGAATTTGGTAGTTTTAAGATCTATTTTAGTTTGCACAAAGAGGATTATGTTATCTCATTCTGTTTCTTACCTTTTTCACTCAGTGTTATATTCTTAAGATTATCCATGCTCCTACATGAAAACTGAATCTGTTGTTTCTAACTGAAGCACAATCCTCCATGAGCGTTTACCTTTGCCTTTTACCATCTGTGCTCCATGAAGGACATCAGATGCCCCCACAACCTGCCACCAATACCCTTAGTTGTGTCCATTAAGGGACTGTAATAAGAATTTCCAGGGCCAACTCAAGTGGGGAATGGCTGGGCCCTAGGGCATCACATGCTCAGTTACGTTGGCTGGGCTGGATGGGTGTCCCAGTCTGCTCGTCCCCCAGTGGTGCAGAGGGGCACCTAATCTCACACTCTAGCCCACAGTGGGTGTTGTGCAGCCCCCTGATGAATTCCTGGCTAATGGACACACAGTGATGTTTCATTTTTTTATTAGCCTTTCTCTTACTTATATGTTTGAACATCTCTCCATGTGTTTAGTCACTCAAAGAGTTTCCTCTTCGTAAACCGCCCCTTCTGTATTTTGCCCACATTTTCTATTGGAGTATTTTATAGTTGTCATTATGCACACATTCCTTGTATATTCTAGATATTAGTCCCTTGTCAGATTTATTTTTTTTTAATATTTTATTTATTTATTTGACAGAGAGAGACACAGCGAGAAAGGGAACACAAGCAGGAGGAGTAGGAGAGGGAGAAGCAGGCTTCCCGCTGAGCAAGGATCCCCATGCGGGGCTCGATCCCAGATCACTTAACTTACTGAGCCACCCAGATGCCCCTTGGTCAGATTTAAACATTACAGATATCTCACACTTTTGTGTCACCCTGATCCAGGGGATCCACAAATGTTTTATTTTCACCTTATTACATTTTGTAATTCCAAATTTTGAAAATAAGTTACTTTGCCAACAATAAAAATTCTACGTTCTGCGTTGCTTCTTCTGTCTCTTTCGTTAAATTAACCCTATAAGTGACATACTTAGAACAGCCTGGTGGATGTTCAGCATTCAACACATGTTACTGTCATTCTCCCTGTATTTAATTCAAATTTATGTTTCTCACATGAAATCATCTCGTATCACCTACCTTGCCTAACTACTTTAGGATACATTCAAATGATTGAAAATGGAGGTCACCGTGAATTCCTTATCAGCAAAAATTATTCCGTTATTTAGTAAAATTATTAGAAGACAAGTAAAAATAAGGGAGACACACACAGTCCATTGTTTTGTCTCATGTATGGTCTTCAGGGATGTGAGGGTTAGACACGACACAGAAATCACACATAGCATCTTTATACCTATAAGAAAGAATGTATACCCTGTGGCATAATTTCAGCCTGTCTGTTCCATTGTATTTCTCTCCCTGATTCTCCACTTCTAGTCATCTGTGACCCCTTACTTCCTTATTCCAGGTATCGAAGAGTCATTTTTATGTTAAAAAAAAAAAAAAAGCTTACAGGTAATGTGAACTTCTCCTCATTTTAAATTCCCCCGTCACAGTTCAGTTCCTAGAAGCACAATCTATCCTTGCCTCCTGGTGGGCAACAAGGCCCAGTATCTCACCCCAAGCTTCTTCACAGAGCATCCTTTTGCCAACTTGGATGGGTTTGTGCACAGAATAAAGTGTTTTTCTAATATTTTAATTTCTTTTTCAAAAACATACTTTAATCGATTAAATACAATTAGACAAATGAATTAATTGTGATTCCGGGAAGGTATTTTCTACCTAGATTTCCCATTTTTACAATTCCTGAGATATTCTGATTAACAATGAGAGTGATAATCTATAATTATGTGTAGATAGTCAGCAGACAGTTGAGTGTACCCGTGCCCTTTGTATTAGAAGAATGAGATCATATCGAAGTGAGGATTTTCTTGCATAAGGAGTTGGATGGCTTTCATGTAAACAATAATTATTTCCTATTTCTTTTCCACATTTTTCATTAGTACCATATTGCCTAGCAAAGTTTTAGCCACAGAAGAAGGAAGAGGATTGCATTTCCATCACAGCAAATGCAGCGAGATGCCGCTCACATCAGCAGGGTTCTCCTTAAGGTGGCCACATGTAACCCTTCCCTCAGAAGTATCCTCCTTTGTGCCTTTTAATCCAAAAAAAAAGAAATTTCTCAGAACAGCTAAATGGGGTGTTGTTACTTTTTAAATGATGTCCAGTGTTTTCTTTTTCCAGATTAGAGCACTGTTACCTTATGAATCAAAACATGAAAGAGATGGTTCAGTGTTAGCAGTGAACTTTGTTTTAATATACTGGGTATGTTTTCTTAGTGGTTTTGTAAACTTTGGCCATCTGTTGCTGAGCTGTGAGGACCACATATTTCCTTCGCAAGGGAGGAAGGATGCAATACATCTAACCACCCTATGTGTAAGACCGACTATCTACAAAACCAGACCAACGAATCTGATCAAACTAGAGTCAAAGAGCTAACATTTCGGCAATTTTCCTAACAGTATTTCTGCAAACCTCTTCACACTAGGTTACTGGTACCATGCCGTCATGGACCGAATGTGTGTGCCGCCCTAAACTTCATCCGTTGAAGCCCTAACTTCCAATGGATGGGGCTTTTGGGTGGTAATTAGATGAAGTCATGAGAGTTGGGCTCCATGAGTGTCCTTATAAGAAGAGGAAGAGACACCAGAGCTCTCTTTCCCCCCTGCCATGTGAGGACCCAGCAAGAAGTCTCCCACTTGCAAGCCAAGAAGCAAGCTCTCACCAGGAACAGAGCCTGCAGGCACCTTGATATGTGGCTTTCCAGCCCCCAGAACTATGGGAAATAAATGTCTGGTGTTTTAGCCTCCCCATCTGTGGTACCCTGTTTTAGTAACCTGAGCTGACTAAGCCGTGTGTGATTGGTGATAACGATGGGGACTGAACAGATAGATATATTCAGCATTTCTTTAATGTAAATTTTTGTTCAAGATTTCTTGGGCTACTTTCCCTCTGCTGTGCATGTGGAGTGCTACCATGAGGAGAAAACAAAGCCCAAAGATTCTGGCCAGCTGACTTTGCTGACCTTAGGAAATACTTTTATGAAGGATAGGAAATGTATCTCCATCATTTCCAACATCCCCTTTCATGGAAAATGATCTCAACTATTAATTCATAAGACAGTGTTGGCAACCTAAGTGGATCAGCCACCCTCTTGCAACTTAAACAACAGTGTCTACTTTTTCAAATAAGTTGCTTTTACCTGAAGGAATGGATGGACGGTAGGACTTAGGATACTGGGACAACATTGGAAGCCATCAGCATCTCCTTACTTCTCCCTTATTTGCAATTGCCAACTGCTTGCTTTGTTTGCATTTAAATGTTTGAAGCCTCAGGATTAGGCTCAACTTTTGAATTCCTTAAGCTCCTCTACTGTCTCCACCAATAGGCCCTGTGCCTGTTCTATCCAGTCTTATCATCCACAGCTGTTCCAGAAAGTTCTTTTCATGGTTTACAAATTTTCCCCACAACCAGTGAGTGAGATCGTATTGAAGCCTCTATAAAAGGGCAACTTTCTAGAAAGAATAAGCTAGTGGGCAGTTCTGGGTGGGGCTTTCTTCGAAAGGAGTGGACAGCCCAGCAGGGCGGGACTAGGGTGAGGCAGGGAGACATCTGCTGAACCCAGTGTTGACCCTGCACTCCCAGAACGTTTCTCATCCCAGCCACCTCATCTAGGTGATCCCAGCTCTCAGAAGCTTGGGCAACACCATTTCTTCTCCTCAGCCCTATTTAATCTGCTCTGTTCTCTTACAGTTAGATTTCCTGATGATCTAGCTGCAGACCTATTGGGTAATTCTGAAATAAAGCATTTTAAAACACTGCAAGTCTGAACTGGGAGATTCTTTTCCCAATATAACAATAAAGCCAGGTTTAATGTTTGAACTGAAAGATTTGGAATTTTACATATACGCATTCTCCGCAAAATCTTTAGAAAAAATTGATTGATTTTTAATCTATTTGTGTGCTTTTCAAAATCATTTCGGATTAACTTATTTCCACATGGCTATTTATGGCACCAACTTGAAGTAAAATGCAGACTATAAGATTTCAAGTGGCCATATCCTCTGTGATGGTCACAGGAGGTACCACTCTGCTCTCGGGGCTGCTGGGAGCTGGCTGGAGCCGGGCTGGGGTATGCAGAGGAGATGGAGAAAAGTGCCTCTGGTGCCCAGAGCTGCCCACAGGGGCAGAAGGCAGGCCACAACCAATCCGAGAGAGGGCGACGGACATCTGTCCACTCTGCTTGGGGTTAGCAATGCTTGGACATGGCAGTAGAGCAGGTGAAAGTCAGGTCCCATCTCAGTGGGCAGGGAAGTATGTGCTCCAGGCTCTGTATCTGTGCAGTCAGCAAAGCCGGAAGGGCCACGGGTAGTGAAGGGTGACTATTCTGTAGTCCGTAGCAAAACCTTCTGGATTTTTTCAAGGTATGCTAACTATTGTGTTTGCCTCCCCAGACCCATTGTCTCCACCCTGCTATGTGCCCCGAGGAGGGGGCTGGTCTCTCTGGACAGCTTCTCCCAGCACTGGCCTTGACATCTGCGTGGGTTTGACAAGAGACACTGGCAAGAGATCAGAGGGGTGAATGACAGAAAGATCACAGTATTTCTCCCACTGTTCCTTGCTCCAGTCATAGTCTGACTGCAGCTTCCTCCTTCTCTTATTACAGCCCCTGCCAGTGACCCTTCCAGAATTCCTGGGCTCTGGAAACAGTTTCTCCACCTTGCGCCTTCAGGCTGTTGGTGGTAACCAGTTTCTGCTAACGTTGGTTCCCTAAGGGTCTCTCCCCAGGCCCTGTTAGTTTCCTTAACTCTGGCTACCCATAGGTAAAGAGGCACTTTTTGGTTAAATTCTTTTGAGGGGAATTCTATTTCTTGCTAGAACCCTGACCAATATATTCCTATCTCCTTATGCCTATATGCTCTTATATCTTTTCTTTTTATAGTTTCATAGAATAAATTACCTTAATTTCCCACTAAAAGAAAAAAAAGCATAAAACACTGGTATGAATTCATCTTACAAAATGTGGGAATTTAGGGGGATAGGAAATATAAATATAAGAAAGAAACTGTGTTAGTCAGAGTTCTCTGCAGAGACAGAACCAATAGGAATTAGGTAGATAGACCAGAGAGAAACAGAGAAAAAGAGAGACTTATTATAAGGAATTGCTTGCAACCATGGAGGAGGGCAAGTTCAAAATCTGCAGTGTGGGCCACCAGCCTGAAGACACAAGATAGCTGATGGTGCAAATAAAGTTTCAAGGCAGTCTGCTCAAGAATTCCCCCTTGCTCAGGAGATTAGTCGTTTTGTTCTACTCAGACATTCAACTGATTGGGTGAGGCCCACCCACATTGTGGAGGACAAGCTGCTGTACTCAAGGTTCACAGATATAAATGTTAATCTCATCCCAAATCACCCTTCCAAGTAACACACAAAATTAACCATCACAGGAACCTAGAAAATTGAAAAACTATATAGGAATCCTCAATGATCAGGAAGTAATTAGATTAATTAAAAACTATTTTTAGCGTTATTCCTATGTATAGGATCCTAAATTTAACTAGCGGCTTCCTCTGTTTTTGAACACATATGGGACACTTTTTTTTTTTCTTGATCATTTCATTTACTCAGACATGTGAAAAAGAAACCTTTTCTTATTCATCTGAGTACAATGAAGCATAAACAAAAAGAACACATCTAATATTTTTTATTTGTGCCTAAATAGCTGAAGCCTAGTGCCGGTTGACATTCCCTGGGCCCTGGTTCTGGAGTCATGTATCATTGCCCTCCCACACACCCAAGTCGGCTCTCAGATGCAGCATGTGACATGGAAGGTTCCATCCTGTGAGGTTTGGGGCCAGTGAATGTGCTCTCGCAAGCTTGCCACACATCTGGACAAACATATTTTATCCTCTAAGTTCCTTGTTGACATAAGGCTCAATGCTTTTAATCGTTATAATTGAAGTGGGCAAAGATGTATTTTTAATCCTCTGAATCAAATTTTCTTTTGTTTCATAGGCACGAAATGACAATTCTCAAAAAATTTGTATAAAGAAATGAATCACTCATGCAGAAAAACTATTTTATGAGACTCTGGTGTGTGTTGGGGGAGAGGGATTGGGGGATGAGGATCTTCATTTAAAAGAGATAAAATGGTTCCAATTTAAAAGAAGGACCTAAATATGAACAGAAAGCTCTTCCCTAATGCTTTTTTCACAGCGTTAGGTCTCATTCAGACAGATGAAATGGTAGCATCATCTTTTTTTAATAGGACTCAGAATACAGCTCAATTCCTTGTGTTATTTTTCACACACAAACCACCACTCCACTGAATGGCAAAGCATTTCTTCCGTTAATATGGAACTTAATGTTTTATCAAGAAAATAATGTTAAATTTGTGTCCTGATAGGTCTTTTATAGCAGAGCCCACAGGACAGCAGGCAGGAAATTTTGCAGTAACCCCCTAAAGTCCTACAGCCTGAGAGTTTTAACAGTGCAGAGCCCAAGAAATGCTGTGATGTTCTCCTTTCTCTCCACCATGAAATCTATTTGTGAAAACACACCAAGTAACACCAACAGTAAAGGGATAAATCCCTTTGTAGCAATATGGCCCAGGGACCTCCTTACACCATTAGTCCACCTCTTCCCCCTTGCCCTGAACACCGATGGAAGAGACACTGCTGAGTTCAACAAAAAAGTCCAATAACACCTTCTCCTCAGAGCAAAGGACATGCTTGCCTTACATTTTTATATCAAAAAGAGGGCACATTAAGAAAGGTAAACTCCAAATGTAAAGCAGTACAGTCACTGTGAAAAATAGTATGGAGGTCAAAAAATTAAAAATAGAACTACTAGCTGACCCATCGATTTCACTTCTGGATGTATTTCCAGAATAATTGAAAGCAGGGTCTTGAAGAGATACTTGTATCATAGCAGCATGATTCTCAATAAATAAAAGGTAGAATCAACACAAGTGTCCATTGACAGATGAATGGATTACAAAAGTGTTCTATCCACATAGTGGATTATTATTCAGCCTCAAGAAACGAAGAAAATTCCCACACAGGCTACAGCATGGTTGGACCCTGAGGACATTATGCTAAGTGAAATAACCAGACACAAAAGGACGAATACTGCATGATTCTACTTACCTGGGCTACCTAGGGTGGTCAAGTTCACAGGGACAGAAAGTAGAAGGGTGGTTGCCAGGGGCTGGAGGACAGGGATTGGGGGTTAGTGTTTAATGGAGACAGAGTCTCAGGTGGAGATAATGAAAAAGTTCTGGAAATAGATCATGGTGATGGTTGCAAAACACATGTATACAAAAACATACATGTGAACGTACTTAGTGCCATCAAACTCTACATTTAGAAATAATTAAAATAATAACTTTTATGTTACATGTATTTTACCACACACACAAAAAGAAATGCTTCAAGTTGACCCCTACGTATTCCTGACCATAAGAGAAACTGCTGGCAGCTTCACCTCAAAAAAACTTTTTTTAATTTATAAATTGGACTCTGAATGGCCCCCCATTGAAGGATCCCACTTCTTATGACCAAACCTGAGATATTTGTGAAGTAAACTATGTACAGTTTTCATTCTAATCTATAGTATGATTTTAGTCATATCTATAGTCTATAGTCTATTTAGTCTAACCAATAGTATGATTTTAGTTCTATTGTTGTCCTCAGAAATTGTAAGTAAAGATCTTCTTGTTTCGTAAGGAGAAGAGATTGGGATAAGGTCATGACTATTTCACTCAAGAATCTGTAACCAGGGGATGCTTAGGTGGCTCAGTTGGTTGAGCATCTGCCTTCGAATCAGGTCATGATCCCAGGGTCCTGGGATGGAGTCCCACATAGTGTCAGTCTCTCTCTCTCTCTCTCTCTTTCCGACAAATAAATAAATAAAATCCTTTTTTTAAATTTTAAAAAAAAAGACTCTGTGCCCAAGGTTTGCAGTCCAGAGTTCTACCCTTACACAAAGATGCCCTAGACACATTTCCTTCTGTCTGTGAGTACTATACATTTCAACAATAATTTGCAAAAAAAAGAGGGGGGGATAGAAAAAAAGGGGGGGGGAACTGCTGGAGATTGACACTGAACAAAAAAAAGTTAAAACAATAGAATAACAAACTACCTCATATGGTGTTATTTTGTAAATTTCACTTTATAAGTAGTCCCATTAAGGATATTGGCAATATTTAGAAATAATATTTTTGTGTCCCAGTTCACTGGCACCAAAGACCACAGCCATATGCATCCATGCTCTGTTAAATAGATACGAGGAAAAGATTTGGTCATTCCATTTCTCTACAGCCTGTTTATACAATGATGCAAGCACCCAGATCTAAGAAGTAATTGTCCCGCTGCTCCAAATACTATCTTAATGAGCCATAGCAGATTTGAGAACCAGATCTTTCAGTTGTGTCCAATTCAGCTGCCTGTTTACAGACACACTCTGTTAGTTCCCTAAAAACTTTTCTACTATATGAAGTCACTATCCTTAACACAGGAAGCAACTCTTGGATAGTTATGTTTTGGAACCCTCTGTTAATAATGTAATATCATGAAAAATGTTTTCTAGTAGGTGGGGAAAAAAATCCACCCAAGAACAAAATATTTGTCAGCTCTTACTGAGAGTTTCTTGGTATAATCTAGTAATTCATTGGTAGATACAACTCTAACTTTATTTTCCATTTGTATCTTTTTAAACTTTTTTTTTTTTACGTATCTGGATTTCTTTTAGGCTTAATTAAACTTCTTTCTCATCCTTAGAATGTATATCTCAGGTAAGCTGCTGAATCGACTTCTTTGCCCTTCATGCATATTTTGATCTGATTTAAAACCAAGTGCCACTGATTACACAGGCTACATAGTGATTCAAGTCAGTCAGTAAACCAGACCTGCTGAGTCCACTTGTTGGGCTCCATATACGCAGGGATTACTCATATGGCTTGGATATGGTCATTTAAGTTGCTGATGCTAAAACTAGAACATTATTCTTGGTAAGCTGAAATCATGGTTTGTTTTTTGTTTTTTCTTTTCTCACGTCTCCCCTATAAATGAAGACTGAACCCACCTTCACAATGAGTGTTTTGACCATCATAGTAACAGCCAGCCTTGGATCCCGCCATGGATTTCCCTATAAAAGCGTAGGTGTCATCCTGTCGGTTCTGAGTGCCTCAAACAATTATTACCTAAAAATGGAATATGTTACTCGTTTAAAATCCCGTTAGTAGAACTAGTTCTTAATACCACACTCTAGTTTTCTATCTATGTCCTCTTGGAGTTTTTTAAGTAGTCATTTGGTCAAGAATCCTATTTAGAGGGTTGGGCTATAACAATGCAGTATTTCAAAATGACTCACACACCTAATTATTTTACATTAATAGATATGTGTTGAGCACCTTAGGGGACCAGGCGCTGTACCAGGTTTAGGGATTTACAGTGACAAAAGCAGACATGGTCTTGTCCGTATGGAACTGGCAGACCCAGAGGGATGACATGGCCCTCCTGGAGGCCAAAAGTTGTATTCAGGGGTTCACTCTTTGGGAGGCAATAAACAAGGTCTTTTCTTCATTAAAATTTTTCTTAAATGAGGAATATATATAATTCCTTTGGTCTATGATCCTGTATAATTAAAATATCTAAATGAGTGTGAAGAAGATGACAGCTGAACTCTTCATGTTGTATTCCCCACCCCTCCACCCCCAAAGAATCAATACCTCCTCATTTCTTTCACTTCGGATATCCCAGTCACTCAACCTGGGTTCAGTGCTCATCTTCAGAGGAGTCAGCCTTTTTGTTATGTAACTCAGAATATCAAAACTTCCCTGAAAAAGATTGAGGTGTGTGTGTACATAGCAATGCGTGTGCATATATCTAGATTCTCAAAGCTCTAAAAGGAACACCATGCCCCCACCCTCAGGTGAGCCCAATCTGAAAGGGGCTGAGCCTGGTCCACTGCCCTAAGTCCTAGAGGCCAATAACTTGGGGCCCCTATGGGTCCTCCTGGGCAGTGGCCTGTCCCTTAATGGCTGCTCTTGTATTCCCTTGAATGAAGTTGGTGGGGTATAATATTGTTGGGATTTCATGGCAGCAGTATGTATAGAATGACTATGAGAGACGCCAGGAGGGAAGGAGGGAGGGAAGAAGGGAAGGGAAGGAGGGAGGGAGGAAGGAAGTCACAAAATGGCAGAAGCCAAAAAAAGAAACCTAAGAAAGGTAGGGAGACCACAAGGTTAAAAATAACGAGTGCAGGAGAATACTGGATTACTTCTGCCTGAAGATGGTAAAAGCTTCTTCCTTCTCCACATCTCTTCTACTGAAGCCCACCACCATAGGCTCATTCCCAGCCTCTTGCCAGCAACAGCTTCCCGGTGGGCATTCAGCCAGCCAGGCCTCACATGTCTGCGAAAGACCTCCTAGACTCCCAGGACTGTAATATTTACCGACAAGAACCAGAATGTTTCTCCCAACAGCCCTAGGCGATAGGTAGGGACTCAAGAGCCCTGAGCTCCACACACAGGAAATATTCAACAAGTATTTGTTGAATCAGTAGTTTCAATCAAATTTCACCCTGGCTGTGATTTCAGAGATCAGAGCGTCCTTGAGGGCCTCCTTCTCTCTCCTCCCTTTTCCTCTGTCTAGCACAGATGGCGGCAGCCCATGATTGCTGAATGAATCGACAAATATATGAATAAATTAAAAGAAACAAACAAAAAAGCTCCCCATAGACAAATCAGATTCTGTTTCAAAGCTTTATTTAGGAGTTTCTAATTACAAAATTCAAAATTCTTTCCGTAAGGCAGGCTTCTACCCTTATGAAGCTTCCATTGCTGAACCGGAATAAGACATTGCAAGCTCTTCCTTTTTAAAAGCAAATTTGAATTTAATCTGTTAAACAGAACCAGCTTTCAGGAGAGTTTTCTCATCTCCTCCCCTGCTGCTATACATCCTGTGTCCACAAACAGAGGATGAAAAGGCAAAAAATTCATTTGAAAGTATATTCTTTGCATTAAAGAAAAAATAATAATAAGGAAGTCTTAATGGTTTTGCTCAACTTGTTTTTGGGAGAGTTGATGGAATTGATTTTTTTTAAAGTTTCTATGAACAGTTTGATGTTTCGACATAGTTTCATCCCCCTGCAGTCAGAAGTATCACCAAGTTCTTTACCAATTATACAGCAAAGACATTATATCAGTGTATAATGCTACAGATTGTGACAATTCAAAGTTAAGTAGCAGCTTACCATACTGAAAAATATAACAGGAGGGAAAAACACTGACAAGTGAGCTCATCTGGCTTATTATAGATACCAGGGCTTCAAAGTTCCCATTCTATAGCAAGAGTGGGAGCAACCAGCAGCTAAGATAATGGGAGGCACACATAGGACACAAGAACCTTAAAGGCTCCAGGGCTGGTGGGCAAACTGACGTTTCATTTCTTTGTAGCTGACTCGGTTCAGCATGGACTTGGCTTTCTCCCCACAGGTCCTCTGAGGTCATCATAGCCTGTTAATTTTCCTCTAATATTACATTAATGCATCAGGGGCCGGCAAGTAGTCAAATTTCCAAAACTCATTAGAAAACTGTTCGCTGCCAATGGTAATGGTGCAGGTCCTGCTCACTGCTGACATGGTTTCTGGCATTCGAAAGCAGGGAAATGTGCTCACCGGAGCGGAATTTTTTATTTCCATACACGGCCAATCTGTGGGGTGGGAGTGGGAATCCATTCTAGTACTAGCCTACATTCTTCAAAATATGCCTAATGTACTTTGCAGACTCTTCCCACATTATAGTGTGATGCTCCCTGATATGTTAGCAGATTTCGGTCAACTTCTAGCACATTCTGGAGAATTTGGTCTCTTCTTTGGCCCTGGATTCACATGGTAGGATGGAATAGTTGAATAGACAATATCTAGAGGAAAGGGAACCAGCACTTCCAAGCACCTGCAATATGCCAGGTTCACGGCCAGATATTCTCCAATCACAAACCATGAAGCAGGTATCACTGTGCTTCTGCATCGGGGAAGGTCTGAGACTTTAAGAACCTGAGTTAACATTCCACAGAGTATGGCCCGTGGGACTCAGAGATCAAAATCCCCTGGAAACGTCTACAGTGCAGAACCCTGGGCTCACAAAAAACTACTTAATCAAAATATCCAGCAAGGAGCCTTGGAGTTTGAACTTTAGCCCAGATGATTCTCACATACTGAGGTTTTACTGGGTGGATCATTTGCCCAAGGTCATTATTAGGAGGGGTACCTCAGAGGTAGGATTCCCACTTAAGTGTGTAAAGACTACAATCTGTATCTTTGCTTGTGCTGTGCCCTCTGATAGCTCTAACATTCTAACATTTTATTAATATAACCAATTTTTTATATTATTGCAATAATAATGATAGTTGGCATTTTTAGTGTTTACTATATGCCAGGACTGAATTAAATATTTAACACGCATTATGTCATTAATCCTCACAACACTCTTTTGGGGTCAGTGTTATAATTATTATTATTTCCATTTTATGTATGTGGGAACTGAGACTTGGAGAAATTATTTTAACCTACATCTATATGAGGCAGAGATGGTGTTAAGATTTGGGTTGAGAAACTCAATCTAGTCAAAACAAGGTGCAAATGTAACTTTAGCACACATCCCCATGTCCTCTCCCCTAAACAGCCAGCCACCCCTAAACCCATCCGGTATAGAAGTTCTGGAGCCTTCACTGCCTTGACTGGAAAACTATGCCCTTAATTATTATGTGGTACTACTACAGACCTTGAACAACCATTTATTTATTTATTTATTTATTTATTTATTTATTTATTTTTCAGTATAATAGTATTCATTGTTTTTGCACCACACCCAGTGCTCCATGCAATCCGTGCCCTCTCCAATACCCACCACCTGGTTCCCCCAACCTCCCACCCCCCGCCCCTTCAAAACCCTCAGATTGTTTTTCAGAGTCCATAGTCTCTCATAGTTCACCTCCCCTTCCAATTTCCCTCAACTCCCTTCTCCTCTCTAACTCCCCTTGTCCTCCATGTTATTTGTTATGCTCCACAAATAAGTGAAACCATATGCTACTTGACTCTCTCTGCTTGACTTATTTCACTCAGCATAATCTCTTCCAGTCCCGTCCATGTTGCTACAAAAGTTGGGTATTCATCCTTTCTGATGGAGGCATAATACTCCATAGTATATATGGACCACATCTTCCTTATCCATTTGTCCGTTGAAGGGCATCTTAGTTCTTTCCACAGTTTGGCGACCGTGGCCATTGCTGCTATAAACATTGGGGTACAGATGGCCCTTCTTTTCACTACATCTGTATCTTTGGGGTAAATACCCAGTAGTGCAATTGCAGGGTCATAGGGAAGCTCTATTTTTAATTTCTTGAGGAATCTCCACACTGTTCTCCAAAGTGGCTGCACCAACTTGCATTCCCACCAACAGTGTAAGAGGGTTCCCCTTTCTCCACATCCCTTCCAACACAAGCTCTTTCCTGTCTTGCTAATTAGCATAATTCAGTTCAATTTATCTCATTTCAATTCATTACCACCAAATGCTTATGGAGTTCCTACTATGTAATAGGCATGTGCTGAGCCCTATAGAAGATGAGAAGGTAAATTAGACAGAGTTTTATGTCCCTAAACCTCACTACCTAATGAGATAGGGAGGTATAGTTAAAAAGCATTATAAACAAGATTACAAAATACAAAAAAAGAACAGAGGGAATGGCTAATTTTATTGCTTAGGGCCAGCATCTATCTTTCCATCATTTTCCCTTGCTCTAAACTACCTGGAGGAACGGACCAAAGACCACCTACAACAAAAGGCAAGTGATGGTACTGAATACAGTGGAAAAAAGATCAGACCCCCAGGAAGGCTCTGAAAAGGATGTAGTGTAGAAGTTTCTCCATGGAGCTCTTCCCAGCTCTGTAAGGCAAATGCTCTGATCCCTTTTCCAGAGGATTCTGATTCCCACTCCACATGATACATTTCTCTATTTTCATTGAGAGTCACAGTTATTACCTAATTCAAAGCTTAAATTATTGGTCCTGTGCCAAAAAAGGCCAAAAAGTCTATACATTTTCCATATTTGTAACACATAAACAAATATTATATACTTCAGTTTTAAAAGTATAATGTCTTACTTTGAGAACCAGTAGTTATTATCCAAAGTTTGCTATATCAAAGAAATAACTTTTAAATGTTCCTATATGACCCATTCTGCTACAATAAAGGAAAAGGAAGCTGGTGAAGGAAAAATGTTTCTCTCGCTTGTCCTAACTCAGTATGAACAGGCCACCTGCTAAATGACTGTATTTTATTGTCAGCATTTCTTAAGACCTTTGCTTTCTCTTCCTTCCACTTTTCCTTTCTTTCTGTTGTGCCCTCCTCTACAGCTTCTGGCAGGGAACACCCCCAAATAAGTGGGCAGAGCCTCCACAGTCCCCTCCCAGAACATACTGATTTCTATGTGGCCCTATATCAAAGTTGTTACCTTAAGTAACAACTTAAGTTCCTTGTTATTTGTACTGGTTGAAGACCAAGTATTATTTAAAGATTATTTAAAGATTTTTATCTATTTATTTCACACACACACACACACACACACACACAGAGCGAGAGAGGGAACACAAGCAGGGGGAGTGGGAGAAGAAGAAGCAGGCTTCCCGCTGAGCAGAGAGCCCAATGCGGGGCTCGATCCCAGGACCCAGGGATCATGATCTGAGCTGAAGCCAGCTGCTTAATGACTAAACCACCCAGGCGCCCCTAGACCAAGTACTATTAATTGATATTCACTGAGGGTTATAAGTAATGAAGAGAATTCTGGAATTCCGATCTCCAGTCTGACATGTGAAGGAGTTGCAAGTCATCATCATATCCTAACAAGTAAAAAGCTAAACAAACTGAAAATCAGCAACTCTTCTTAGATCTGTCAGAAAATTGGAGTCACAAGATAAACTATTGCCACCCAAATTACAAAGAGACAAGTAGATACAGAGAGTCTGTCTAGTGGCACAGAGACCTCTCAGTAGATATCCCTGTGGAAACCAGTAGCAGGGTAGGAAAACCTGAACTATCATTGACAAATTGCTGGAGGTTCAGAGTGGACAAATCTGAAGGATAAACACTCCAGGAAGGGCTCAGTTTTAGGGGCATGTGCCCACATCCCTATTAGCTTCTCACAGCAAATATTGGAGAAAAATCTTCGAGCTACTCACCAGAGAGGGAAAAGGTAGCCATTTTGAAATACACCGAAGTATTCTCTTCTTAACAAAGTCTACCCTCAGGAGAAACTGTTTTATCAGAGCCCAGCTTACTGGGTTTTCATCAGAAACTAACAGACTTAGGAGACAGGAGATACCTGTCTCTAGCCCCCTTTAGCCATCCTGTTCCATCGAAGATCGAGTGAGGATGGGGGTGAGGGCTCATGTACCGAAAAGCACTTCTGAAACTCATAGTCCAGGGGTGGAGTCCCACTAAAAGACTGAGATCCAATCGTATGGCTATAGAGTATTTCCCCTCCCCCACACATCACCACCACTATACTAAACCCAATTAAAAAATAGACAAAACATCTGAACAGAAAGTTCACCAAAGAAGATGTACATATGGTAAATAAGCATATTAAAGGACACTCAGTATCATATGCCTTTAGGGAACTGCAAATTAAAACAATAGTAAAATACCACCACACACCTATTAGAACAGCAAAAATCAAAAACACTGACAACCTCAAATGCTGGTGAGGATGTAGAACAACAGGAACTTTTTCTTTCTTTTTTTTTTTTTTTAAAGATTTTATTTATTTATTTGAGAGAGAGACAGTGAGAGAGAGCATGAGAGGGGAGAAAGTCAGAGGGAGAAGCAGACTCTCCAAGGAGCAGGGAGCCTGATGTGGGACTCAATCCCAGGACTCTGGGATCATGACCTGAGCTGAAGGCAGTCGCTTAACCAACTGATCCACCCAGGTGCCCAAACAACAGGAACTTTCATTCATAGCTGAGAGCAACACAAAATGCCACTTTGGAAGACAGTTTGGAAGTTTCTTATAAAGCAAACTCTAACCACATGATAGAGCAGTCATGGTCCTTGGTATTCTACTCAAATGAGAAAAAACATCCCCATGCAAAAACCTGCACACGAAATCACCATACGATCCAACAATTCCACTTCTGGGTTATGTCCACCAAAATGGAAAATACAGTCTTGAAGACATATATGTGTGCTCAGGTTCATAGCAGCATTATTCACAATAGCTAAAATGTGGAAGCAACCCAAGGGTCCATCAGTGGATGAATGGATTAACAAAATGAGATATATATCCCGTATCTTCTTTACCCATTCATCTATCAATGGGCACTTAGGTTGCTTCCATATCTTGGCTATTGTAAATAAATGATAAATGATAAATAAATAAATGATAAGTAAATAAATGATAGATGAATATCCAAGATGTGGCATATATACACTATGGAATATTACTCAGCCATAAAAAGAATGAAATATTGCCATTTTCAACAATATGGACCTAGAGGGTATAATGGTAAGTGAAATAAGTTAGAGAAAGATAAAATACGGCATGATTTCACTCAGATGTGGAATTTAAGAAACAAAGCAAACGAAGAAAGAAAGAAAAAAAAGAGACAAACAAATAAAACAAACAAACAAACAAACAAACCCAGACTTTAAAAAAGAGAACAAAATGATGGCTGCCAGAGGGGAGGGGGTTGAGGAGTAGGGATAAAATAGAAAAGTGAATTAAGAGTATACTTATCCTGATGCACTGAGAAATGCATATATAGAATTGTTGAATCATTATATTGTATACCTGAAATTAATATAACACCATATATTACTTATACTTGAATTTTTAAAATGTAATACATGCATACAATGGAATATTATCTAGCCTTAAAAAGGAAAGAAATTCTGACATATATAATAACATGGATGGACCTTAAGGACCTGTGCTATAAGAATTTCTTAGAGTAATCAAACCATAGAGATAGAAAGTAGACCAGTGTTGTTAGGGTCTTGGGAAAGAGGAATGGGATTTACTATTTAATGGGTAGAGAGTTTCAGCTTGGCAAGGTGAAAATAGGGTTTGATTTTTTTTTTTTTTAGATTTTATTTATTTATTTGAGAGAGAGAAAATGAGAGAGAGAGAGAGAGAGCATGAGAAGGGAAGGGTCAGAGGGAGAAGCAGACTCCCTGCTGAGCAGAGAGCCTGATGCAGGACTCCATCCCAGGACTCCAGGATCACGACCTGAGCCGAAGGCAGTTGCTCAACCAACTGAGCCACCCAGGCACCCCTGAAAATAGTTTTAAAGATGGATGGTTGGGACATCTGCACAATAATAATGAATGTACTTAACACCATGGAACTGTACATTTAAAAATGGTTAAGATGGTAAATTTTATGTTCTGTGGCTTTTGCCACAATAGAAACAAACAAAATTTGTACACATAGGAGGAGTCAAGATGGCGGAGAAGTAGCAGACTGAGACTACTTCAGGTAGCAGGAGATCAGCTAGATCGCTTATATAAAGATTGCAAACACCTACAAGTCCAACGGGAGATCGAAGAGAAGAAGAACAGCAACTCTAGAAACAGAAAAATCAACCACTTTCTGAAAGGTAGGACTGGCGGAGAAGTGAATCCAAAGCGACGGGAAGATAGACCATGGTGGGAGGGGCCGGCTCCCGGCAAGCGGCGGAGCATCGGAGCACAAAATCAGGACTTTTAAAAGTCTGTTCCGCTGAGGGACATCGCTCCAGAGGCTTAACGGGGGTGAAGCCCAAGCAGGGTCAGCGTGGCCTCAGGTCCCGCAGGGTCACAGAAGGATCGGGGGTGTCTGAGTGTCACAGAGCTTACAGGTATTATAACGGGGAAGCCGGCTACAGAGAGATCCGAGGAGTGAGTTCTAAGCTCAGGGTTACCTTGAACCGGTCTCAGGCTCGGTCAGCTCGGAGCGTGGCCGGAGGCCAGGGTGACGGGAGTAATTGGGCGCTGTTCTCTGAGGGCGCACTGAGGAGTGGGGCTCCGGGCTCTCGGCTCCTCCGGGCCGGAGACCGGGAGGCCGCCATCTTCATTCCTGCCCTCCGGAATTCTACGGAAAGCGCTCAGGGAACAAAAGCTCCCGAAAGCAAACCCGATCGGATTACTCAGACTGGACCCTGGTAAGGGCGTTGCAACTCCAATGGGGGCAAAGAAATTTGAGAATCACTACAACAGGCCCCTCCCCCAGATGATCAACAAGATGCCCAGCCAGGACCAACTTCACCTACCAAGGAGTGCAGTTTCAATACCAAGGAGAGCAGCGGAATTCCAGAGGAGGAGAAAACAAAGCACGGAACTCATGGCTTTCTCCCCATGATTCTTTAGCCTTGCAGTTAATTTAATTTTTTTTAAATTTTTTTTCTCTTCTTCAATTTTTTTTCTCTTCTTCTGCTAAATTTTTTTAACTTTTACCCTTTTCTTTTTTAACGTTTTTTAACTAGTTTATCTTATATATATATATATTTTTTTTTTCCTTTTTATATTTTTTCTTTTTTGGTTTTTTTTTTTTAATTGTTTCTTTTTTTTTTTTTTTTCTTTCTGAACCTCTTTTTATCCCCTTTCTCCCCCATCATGATTTGGGATCTCTTCTGATTTGGCTAAAGTATATTTTCCTGGGGTCTTTGCCACCCTTTTAGTATTTTACTTGCTCCTTCATATACTCTTATCTGGACAAAATGACAAGGTGGAAAAATTCACCACAAAAAAAAGAACAAGAGGCAGTACCAAAGGCTAGGGACCTAATCAGTACAGACATTGGTAATATGTCAGATCTAGAGTTCAGAATGATGTTTCTCAAGGTTCTAGCCAGGCTCGAAAAAGGCATGGAAGATATTAGAGAAACCCTCTTGGGAGATATAAAAGCCCTTTCTGGAGAAATAAAAGAACTAAAATCGAACCAAGTTGAAATCAAAAAAGCTATTAATGAGGTGCAATCAAAAATGGAGGCTCTCACTGCTAGGATAAATGAGGCAGAAGAAAGAATTAGCGATATAGAAGACCAAATGACAGAGAATAAAGAAGCTGAGCAAAAGAGGGACAAACAGCTACTGGACCACGAGGGGAGAATTCGAGAGATAAGTGACACCATAAGACGAGACAACATTAGAATAATTGGGATTCCAGAAGAAGAGGAAACAGAGGGGAGCAGAAGGTATATTGGAGAGAATTATTGGAGAGAATTTCCCCAATATGGCAAAGGGAACTAGCATCAAAATCCAGGAGGTTCAGAGAACCCCCCTCAAAATCAATAAGAATAGGTCCACACCCCGTCACCTAATAGTAAAATTTACAAGTCTTAGTGACAAAGAGAAGATCCTGAAAGCAGCCCGGGAAAAGAAGTCTGTAACGTACAATGGTAAAAATATTAGATTGGCAGCAGACTTATCCACAGACACCTGGCAGGCCAGAAAGAGCTGGCATGATATATTCAGAGTACTAAACGAGAAAAACATGCAGCCAAGAATACTATATCCAGCTAGGCTATCATTGAAAATAGAAGGAGAGATTAAAAGCTTCCAGGACAAACAAAAACTGAAAGAATTTGCAAACACCAAACCAGCTCTACAGGAAATATTGAAAGGGGTCCTCTAAGCAAAGAGAGACCCTAAAAGTAGTAGATCAGAAAGAAACAGAGACAATATACAATAACAGTCACCTTACAGGCAATACAATGGCACTAAATTCATATCTCTCAATACTTACCCTGAATGTTAATGGACTAAATGCCCAAATCAAAAGACACAGGGTATCAGAATGGATAAAAAAACAAAACCCATCTATATGTTGCCTACAAGAAACTCATCTTAAACCCGAAGACACCTCCAGATTTAAAGTGAGGGGGTGGAAAAGAATTTACCATGCTAATGGACATCAGAAGAAAGCAGGAGTGGCAATCCTTATATCAGATCAATTGGATTTTAAGCCAAAGACTATAATAAGAGATGAGGAAGGACACTATATCATACTCAAAGGAACCGTCCAACAAGAAGATCTAACAATTTTAAATATCTATGCCCCTAACGTGGGAGCAGCCAATTATATAAACCAATTAATAACAAAATCAAACACATCGACAATAATACAACAATAGTAGGGGACTTTAACATTCCCCTCACTGAAATGGACAGATCATCCAAGCAAAAGATCAACAAGGAAATAAAGGCCTTAAATGACACACTGGACCAGATGGACATCACAGATATATTCAGAACATTTCATCCCAAGGCAACAGAATACACATTCTTCTCTAGTGCACATGGAACATTCTCCAGAATAGATCACATTCTCGGTCCTAAATCAAGTCTCAACCGGTATCAAAAGATTGGAATCATTCCCTGCATATTTTCAGACCACAATGCTCTGAAGCTAGAACTCAATCACAAGAGGAAATTTGGAAAGAACCCAAATACATGGAGACTAAACAGCGTCCTTCTAAAGAATGAATGGGTCAACCAGGAAATTAAAGAAGAATTGAAAAAATTTATGGAAACAAATGATAATGAAAACACAATGGTTCAGAATCTGTGGCACACAACAAAGGCAGTCCTGAGAGGAAAATATATAGCGGTACAAGCCTTTCTCAAGAAACAAGAAAGGTCTCAGGTACACAACCTAACCCTACACCTAAAGGAGCTGGAGAAAGAACAAGAAAGAAACCCTAAACCCAGCAGGAGAAGAGAAATCATAAAGATCAGAGCAGAAATCAATGAAATAGAAACCAAAAAAAACAATAGAACAAATCAACGAAACTAGGAGCTGGTTCTTTGAAAGAATTAATAAGATTGATAAACCCCTGGCCAGACTTATCAAAAAGAAAAGAGAAAGGACCCAAATAAATAAAATCATGAATGAAAGAGGAGAGATCACAAYNAACACCAAAGAAATACAGACAATTATAAGAACATACTATGAGCAACTCTACGCCAACAAATTTGACAATCTGGAAGAAATGGATGCATTCCTAGAGACATATAAACTACCACAACTGAACCAGGAAGAAATAGAAAGCCTGAACAGACCCATAACCAGTAAGGAGGTTGAAACAGTCATCAAAAATCTCCAAACAAACAAAAGCCCAGGGCCAGATGGCTTCCCAGGGGAATTCTAGCAAACATTTAAAGAAGAACTAATTCCTATTCTCCTGAAACTTTTCCAGAAAATAGAAATGGAAGGAAAACTTCCAAACTCATTTTATGAGGCCAGCATCACCTTGATCCCAAAACCAGACAAGGATCCCATCAAAAAAGACAACTACAGACCAATATCCTTGATGAACACAGATACAAAAATTCTCACCAAAATACTAGCCAATAGGATTCAACAGTACATTAAAAGGATTATTCACCACGATCAAGTGGGATTTATTCTAGGGCTGCAAGTTTGGTTCAACATCCACAAATCAATCAATGTGATACAACACATTAATAGAAGAAAGAACAAGAACCATATGATACTCTCCATAGATGCTGAAAAAGCATTTGACAAAGTACAGCATCCCTTCCTGATCAAAACTCTTCAAAGTGTAGGGATAGAGGGCACATACCTCAATAGTATCAAAGCCATCTATGAAAAACCCACCGCAAATATCATTCTCAATGGAGAAAAACTGAAAGCTTTTCCGCTAAGGTCAGGAACACGGCAGGGATGTCCGTTATCACCACTGCTATTCAATATAGTACTAGAAGTCCTAGCCTCAGCAATCAGACAACAAAAGGAAATTAAAGGCATCCATATCGGCAAAGAAGAAGTCAAACTATCACTCTTCGCAGATGATATGATACTATATGTGGAAAACCCAAAAGACTCCACTCCAAAACTGCTAGAACTTGTACAGGAATTCAGTAAAGTGTCAGGATATAAAATCAATGCACAGAAATCCGTTGCATTTCTCTACACCAACAACAATACAGAAGAAAGACAAATTAAGGAGTCAATCCCATTTACAATTGCACCCAAAACTATAAGATACCTAGGAATAAACCTAACCAAAGAGACTAAGAATCTATACACAGAAAACTATAAAGTACTCATGAAAGAACTTGAGGAAGACACAAAGAAATGGAAAAATGTTCCATGCTCCTGGATTGGAAGAATAAATATTGTGAAAATGTCTATGCTACCTAAAGCAATCTACACATTTAATGCAATTCCTATCAAAGTACCATCCATTTTTTTCAAAGAAATGGAACAAATAATCCTAAAATTTATATGGAACCAGAAAAGACCTCGAATAGCCAAAGCAATATTGAAAAAGAAAGCCAAAGTTGGTGGCATCACAATTCCGGACTTCAAGCTCTATTACAAAGCTGTCATCATCAAGACAGCATGGTACTGGCACAAAAACAGACACATAGATCAATGGAACAGAATAGAGAGCCCAGAAATAGATCCTCAACTCTATGGTCAACTCATCTTCGACAAAGCAGGAAAGAATGTCCAATGGAAAAAAGACAGCCTCTTCAACAAATGGTGTTGGGAAAATTGGACAGCCACATGCAGAAAAATGAAATTGGATCATTTCCTTACACCACACACGAAAATAGACTCAAAATGGATGAAGGACCTCAATTTGAGAAAGGAATCCATCAAAATCCTTGAGGAGAACACAGGCAGCAACCTCTTCGACCTCAGCCGCAGCAACATCTTCCTAGGAACGTCGCCAAAGGCAAGGGAAGCAAGGGCAAAACTGAACTATTGGGATTTCATCAAGATCAAAAGCTTTTGCACAGCAAAGGAAACAGTTAACAAAACCAAAAGACAACTGACAGAATGGGAGAAGATATTTGCAAATGACATATCGGATAAAGGGCTAGTGTCCAAAATCTATAAAGAACTTAGCAAACTCAACACCCAAAGAACAAATAATCCAATCAAGAAATGGGCAGAGGACATGAACAGACATTTCTGCAAAGAAGACATCCAGATGGCCAACAGACACATGAAAAAGTGCTCCATATCACTCGGCATCAGGGAAATACAAATCAAAACCACAATGAGATATCACCTCACACCAGTCAGAATGGCTAAAATGAACAAGTCAGGAAATGACAGATGCTGGCGAGGATGCGGAGAAAGGGGAACCCTCCTACACTGTTGGTGGGAATGCAAGCTGGTGCATCCTGGTGCTCTGGAAAACAGCATGGAGGTTCCTCAAAATGTTGAAAATAGAACTACCCTATGACCCAGCAATTGCACTGCTGGGTATTTACCCTAAAGATACGAACGTAGTGATCCGAAGGGGCACGTGCACCCGAATGTTTATAGCAGCAATGTCTACAATAGCCAAACTATGGAAAGAACCTAGATGTCCATCAACAGACGAATGGATAAAGAAGATGTGGTATATATACACAATGGAATACTATGCAGCCATCAAAAGAAATGAAATCTTGCCATTTGCGACGACGTGGATGGAACTAGAGGGTATCATGCTTAGCGAAATAAGTCAATCGCAGAAAGACAACTATCATATGATCTCCCTGATATGAGGGAGAGGAGATGCAACATGGGGGGTTAAGGGGGTAGGAGAAGAGTAAATGAAACAAGATGGGATTGGGAGGGAGACAAACCATAAGTGACTCTTAATCTCACAAAACAAATTGAGGTTTGATGGGGGGAGGGGTGTTCGGGGCGTGGGGTTATGGACATTGGGGAGGGTATGTGCTATGGTGAGTGCTGTGAAGTGTGTAAACCTGGCGATTCACAGACCTGTACCCCTGGGGATAAAAATATATTATATGTTTATAAAAAATAAAATTAAAAAATAAAATTTGTACACATACATTTTTATCAGCTTTATTCCCAATGACCAAAACCTGTAAGTAACCAAGATGGCCTTCAGTAGGTTAATGGATATCCTGTGGCACCTCCAGACAATGGAATATTATTGAGCATTAAAAAGAAATGAGCCAGGGCTGCCTGGGTGGCTCAGTGGGTTAAGCTTCTGCCTTCAGCTCAAGTCCTGATCTCAGGGTTGTGGGATCAAGTCCTACATCAGGCTCTCTGCTAGGCAGGGAGCCTACCTCCTCCTCTTTCTCTCTCTCTACTTGTGATCTCTCTCTCTGTCAAATAAATGAAATCTTTAAAAAAAAAAAAAAAGAAAGAAATGAGCCATCAAGCCATGAAAAGACATGGAAGAAACTTCCATGCATATTACTTAGTGAAAAAGCCAATCTAAAAAGGCTATATACGGTATGATTCCAAGCGTATGACATTCCGGAAAAGCTATGGACTATAGAGGCAGTTGGAAAAAAAAAATTAGTGGTTGTCAAGGGTAAGGGACAAAGAAGAAAATGAATAGGTGGACGCAGGCTTTTTAGAGCAGTATGATTATTCTGTGTGATACTGTACTAGTGAACACATGTCATACATTTGTTAAAACCTGTACAACGTACGATACCAAGAGTGAATCCTATTTAAACTATGAACTTCAGGTGATAATGACATGTCAATGTTGTTTCATCACTTCTAACGAACATGCCACTCTGGAGCATGTTGATACCGGGGAGGCTGTGCGTCAGGGAAGGGGAGTGCGTGGGAAATCTCTGTGCTTTGTGCTCAATTTTGCCATGAACCTAACATTGCTCTAAAAAGAATAGTTTATTTAAAAAAAAAAAAAAGTGGGGCGCCTGGGTGGCTCAGTGGGTTAAGCCTCTGACTTCTGCTCAGGTCATGAGCTCAGGGTCCTGGGATCGAGTCCCATGTTAGACTCTCTGCTCAGCGGGGAGCCTGCTTCCTCCTCTCTCTCACTCTCTGCCTGCCTCTCTGCCTACATGATCTCTCTCTGTCAAATAAATAAATAAAATCTTTAAAAAATAAAATAAAATAAATAAAAATTAAAAAAATAAAGTAATGAGGAGACAAATCAAATGCTCTATTTGTAACTGTAAAGTTATGAAATATTTTATCTTGATTCTCTTGGACCTCTTTATAGCAATTCACAACATTTTTCACTCATTCCTCCTTGAAACTCTCTCTTACCTTGACCTTTGACCTTAAGACACCACCCTGGTTCTCTGCCTCACGCTGTTCGGGCACCTTCTGCATCTTCATTCGCTGATGATTCTGCCTTCTTTTGTAGCCTGGCTGTAGGCATAGCCCTGAAACACTCTCCTTGGTCACTGCTCTCTCCAAACCTCCTCCCTCGGGGAGCACACTGATGGGATTTTCAGTTACAGTGACCTCATGTGGGTAATGCCATCCCCTCCAAGGCACCCCTGAGCTCTGAGATATGGCCGGAAGCCGCCACCAGAGCCTGCCAGACGTTCCTCCAGGAATAGCTCCTCTCACCTCCACTTGCCACATCACAAGCTCCTTACTTTATCTTCAAAACTAGCATCTGCAGAGAACATCGTTTTGTCTCCCAGGCTTGGAGCTGCCTCTCACGAACTCCTTCCCTCCTGATCTCCACATCCAATTATCCACCAAGTTCTGTGGATGCTTCCATGTGTTCTTACTCTCTAACCTACTCTTTGCCCTCCATCTGGCATTTTGCCATTATCTCCCTTCACTCATGCTTTAATCTGCAGCTAAATCTGTCCTTTTTGAAAGTATCTTTCTGTGGGGTTCCCTCTGGGTCTGGATGACTGTGTGTTAGGATCCCTGCACTGAGCTGCATTGCCCACAGAGATCTCCTCCCACGGCTGAACCCCTGAGATCCCAGCACTTAGCCCTCTCATCTGTCATCTGCAGCGAACGGTCTTGAATTTTTAGTTATCTTCTTAGCTGCGTCTGCACGCCCTTACCTAAAGTTTAACTAGGGTTGGCGGTTGGCAGAACAGGTGTTTGTGGGCGATCTGAAAACTCCCGCAAATACAGTTAAGGCAACAACCTGCAACACCCAGGGACCCTGACAGCTTGCTTTTGCTGTGACCGTAAATCACCCTTGAGAGGGTATTATAACAGCACTAATGAGGATAGACCAAATGTAAACTCACAGGCCAATCAGGCCAGAGGAGGCCATTGTTCCTACAGATTATTGTCTGCCGTCCCCTCCTGTTCATTCATTTCTTCATTTCCCACAATGGCCAGATCTAACCCATTTTTCTGTCCATGCACTGTTCGCGCAGCCCAACCCTTTCTAAAAAGTGTTTGCCTTAGAACCTCCATCGCACTGTTCTGTTCAGTGTCTCCGGCATGGAAGGAGACCGCGCCATCTGCCGCCCCCCTCCCCACCCCGCCGACCTCTACCTCATGTCATTCTGTTCTGTTGGCTTCAGTCTTCCCAACCCCCAGACATACTAGATAATACATCTGTGCTGTTGACCGTGAAATTTCATGACCTTTAAAATTGCACGTATGTGCACCCAGACAGAGAGATATCCACCCATTAGTCTAAAAGAAAGTCCTTTTTGGTTTGTTTGGACAGATAATTTGAGAACGTAGGGTAACTCCATATTGCAAGTGTAAATTCCAGTTCAAAGACCTTGTCCTCCAAGCCCTTATCCTGATTGAGGTGCTGGTCTCCCAGGTGGCCTTCATTTTAAGAATCTGTGTACTTGTGTATATTTCCTCCATATCTATTTGCTAGTTTGTTCAAAATACAATTATCTTTTTTTTTTGTTTTTTTTTGTGTATTTTTTTAAAGAATATTTACTTATTTGTTTGTTTGTTTATTCGTCAGAGAGAGAGAGAACACAAGCAGGGGAGAGGCAGGCAGAGGGAGAAGCAGACAGAGGGAGAAGCTGACTCCCCACTGAGCAAGGAGCCCAAGGCAGGACTCCACCCCAGTACCCTGGAATCATGACCTGAGAAGGCAGATGCTAAATAGACCGAGCCACCCAGGCATCCCTGTCATTTCATTTTTTTTTTTAATGTATATAATTGACATGTCAAAAAAGAGACATGGGTTAAAATGGTATTAGCAGCTATCTGTGAAAGGCAGACTTACCAGTGACTTTTCTCTTCTTCATATTTTTACTTTAGACTTTCCCTACTCCTCTAAGTGTGGCCCCACCAGATTCATAAAAATGATAAAAATCCAAATCAGAGGATTGGAAAGCATAACATTGCTATGACTACTAAGTGTAGACTCGGTTTTAACAATATCTCCTGAATCTGACATAGCATGATTCCTTTCTTTTTTTTTTAAGATTTTATTTATTTATTTGAGAGAGAGAGCATGAGAAGTGAGAGGGTCAGAAGGAGAAGCAGACTTCCTGCTGAGCAGGGAGCCTGATGCGGGACTTGATCCCGGGAGTCCAGGATCATGACCTGAGTGGAAGGCAGTTGCTCAACCAACTGAGCCACTCAAGCATCCCTCACGTAGCATGATTCTTAAATGCTTGTTCTTTGAGGACAAATCAAAGCGAAAAGTCTCAACCTCATCTCAGTGCACATTCCGGTTATCAAGCTCCCACCCTCCCAAGATCATGAGGCCTCGTTTGGTTCAGACATCACGTTCCATCAGCAGCGGGGCCCTGAAACCTCTCCCCCGACTCTGGGGTTCGCCTGTAAAGTGAGCCTTCCCTACAATTCAGAGGGGTTGCCCATCTCTATTGGACGAAGTCCCTACTAGAATTTCAAAATGCTTTGCTGGGCTTCAGTCAATTTGCTAGATATCCAGTTTCACACATTTCAGTCTGAGGGATCTGGAAGCTTGGAAGTCACTGGCCCTTCTCTCCACAAAGGAAGAGAAGCAGGCAAACATGGGCATGGTGCAGACTCGCTCAAGTTCTGGCTGCACCCCGGTGAGACAGGGAGCCCCGGGCTTGGGGCGGCAGACATGATCTGTGATCTCAGCTAAACCCTCCTGGCCCTGCAGAACCCCTCGACTCACTTGAGCAGTTCCCCAGCCCCGGGCACCCTCAGGGCAATTATTGGTTAAAAGCATTTCTGTCACTCCCCTCCCATAACTGTTTGGCATCCACCCAGCCCCGCGGGACTCTTAGTTGTCCTATTCTCTGAGTCCTGGAAATTCATCGCTAAATGTGATTCTTTGATATTCAGATACACGAACAGTGTCCCGAAGCTCAGCCAAAAGGTGATTTCTCTCGAATGCGTAACTGTAGCTCACTGACCCAGGGACTTGCCTTCTTGCCTTCTAATTTTCAAGTATCATATTCAACCCTGTCTTTTACCTGTGAACTCACAGGGCCTCATCTGCAGAGTTGCAGCACGTCGCCCAGCTTCCGCCTGACAGCATGTGGCCTTCTGGTTGGTTCTGCTTGTGCCTTGATGGGGCACAGGGAGCACTTGGCATTGAAACAGCGGGCACTGCCACAGTCCCACCCTCTAGCCTGTTTTAGGTTCCCAGTTAGACCCTGGTCTCATCTTCTCAGGGCCCCAAGCCTAAGAGGGCTTCAAAAGTGCCACCTCCCAGGTCATCATTACCATATTTCTACCTGCTTCACAAACACACACAGAGACACACACACACACTTCATGCTCTTCCATGGAAGAGATATAAAATCAAGCTGTTAGAAGGACGGACTGTGAAAGGTTATCTGAATCTTTCCCAACCTTTGTTGATTCCCTCATTCCTTCATGCATTCCTTCCCTCATTCAGCCACTTGTTCATTCATTCCTTTGCTTATTCATTTAGTCACTGAACAAATAGTATTTGTTCAATCTGGTTTTGGGCCCTGAGGATTCTAACAGTGAAACCAAGACCTTTACTGTGGTAGACACCCATTGTCTGGTTTTGTATTTTGTTTGTTTGAATTGGGGAACAGTAGGCACCCCCCCTTTGCTGACAACAGCTGGTTAACTCTTCTTTTGGTGAGCCACTTGCCCCTCATTTACTGTCCACAGTGTTTCAAGGGGGGCTGAGTGGGATAGGCTTATGAGTGGGATATCCCATGAGTGGGATAAGCCTATGACCCAGTAGCTCCGATCAGTCAGAGACACCCCAACTGGTGGAGAGCAGTGCTTCTTAAACATGTTGATCCCAAGACCACGTAGACTCTTATGGGTCCTTAAAAATTATGGAGGACCCAAGAGCTTTGGAATATGTGAACTGTATTTATAAATATTTACCACATTTGACATTTAAACTAAGGGAATTTTAAAATATCTATGTTTTTATTGTACTGACCCAATTGTCACATGCAGAGTAGTCATGGGGTGGGAATAGAGGCTATGCATGGGCCCAAGAGTATGGCCTCTCTCTTGCCAAGGCTGATCTGACTACTGCCACTGCTGAATGAAACCCTACAAAACAAACCAACATGGGGCTCCAAGATGGCACCTTCCCTGAAGGAGACCAACCGCCCCGCCCCTTGGTGGGAAAATGACTATATGGGTCCCTTCCACCCTGGAGATTGGTGAATCCACTTGACAGAATCAACAATATTCTGATATGGGTTTGCCTTTCTTACAGGAACTCAACCAGCCCTACTGTCTGAAGGCTCTAGAGTGCTTGCTCCACACTCTCACAATCCACAGAACGTTGTGGCCCGCATTACATCAAGAGACCCACTTTGCAGCATGAGATCTGTCAGTGGGCACATGACCACGAGGCCTACTGCTCTCTCACATACGTTACAGGGAAGCTTCTGGCCTCACAGAAAGACAGAATTAGCTGCTGAAGATGCATCTCAGGAGCCTGTTAGGACATAACACCCTGCATGGAAGGGGTAAATTCTGCACAACACAGTATAAATGCTAAACCAGTGACCAGTCTAAAGCTTTGTCCTGAGCAGGAAAAACGCATGGGCCTGGGAACCAAGGTGTAGGAGCAGAACTGGCCCCACTTATCACCAGGTGGGAAAATGTGTCTTATCCCTGCATCTCTGAGCCATGTGGGTTAGCATGTTCTGGTTCTCAAAATACTCCTATGGGAGGACACAGCAAGAATGT
The DNA here is from genome assembly GCF_002288905.1 of Enhydra lutris kenyoni. Lineage (NCBI taxonomy): Eukaryota > Metazoa > Chordata > Mammalia > Carnivora > Mustelidae > Enhydra > Enhydra lutris. Next base: position 5,157,031 of record NW_019154144.1, on the reverse strand, counting down.
ACTGAACTTTCAGCTACATCTGCCACCAGGGCCCTTCAGACATGTTACCCCAAGGAAGGAAGAAGAGGATCCCCATTGCATTCTCCATGCAGTAGGGGCTTTGGAGGACATTAGAAAGCAGAGAGTGATTGAAGCCATGACCTTGGACGAGAAAATCCAAGGAAACTGTAGGCAAGGTGATAGTCTATTTGTCCTCAAAGTCCATTGGAGAAGGGATGGCATCACCTTCCTCCTGGCAGTGGTCCCCTTCTCTGAGAGCCCAAGTCCTGCATGATGTCATATAATGATTTCTTCTCTGGCTCTAACTTATATAAAGCACTTTGCATTCTTGATGATATCAACTCCTCCTCACTCTTTTAGGATAAAATAATCTCCAATCCCTTTATTTTTAGCTCAGTAAGATCAAAATTTTATTTTGAGAACCATACCTAGATAAGAAAAAAATTAATTCCAGGAGGCTACTGTAGCCTTTCAGGAACCTGTGTGGTTCAACAGGTCACATGGGCTGCCTGGGAGACCTTTTTTTTTTTTCCCTAGTCAATGTTCTGGTCAACAACCAGCACAGATGGTTAGCTTTACCCAGGGCCACCCTTTGCAGAATGTGTGCATAATTTTATTATTTCAAAGTTAGAAAAGAGCAAGAATTATGTGTCCCCTTAAAAAACAAAACCAAGCATCTTAAGTAGGAAGCCTCCCCGCCCCCCCCCCCCACCTTTGCAAGGACCATTATACTGTGTATCCATCTGAATGGATTTGAAGTGATGTGAGGGTAACAGTGGATCAAAGGCTGAACCAGAGGCCTGGATTCAAATTCCAGCATGCCCCCTAACCACGTGACCTGGGTCAGTAAACCTTCTCCGTGTTAGTTGCTCTTTGTAAATCGGAAGGATTATGCTCAATGACAGTGGTGGTCTCTTGAAGTCAAGAAATTCTATGCTTGGCGTGTTGCTTTATGACTTCATGTTTCCATGCAGGCTCTCCACGCAACAGTAAATTCTCAGGGCAGACACAAGGAACTGATTCCCCTTTTCCTACCCACATGGCACAGCATACATTTGTCTCTAACAGTGGTCCTCAAAAGGTAGTAGCCTTAACAATCACCTGTAGAGCTTTCTGGTGGCTTAGAGTTTTGTTGATTCTTCAGTCTTTCTTCCAGACATCTGGATTTGGGCTGAGATGAGGCCCCCAAATTTGTATCTGTGATTTGTATCTGTGATTATATCTGTGATTTGCCCAGTGATTCTAATCCAGGTGGCCCATGTGCCATATCCGAGATCTGCTCTTGGACACAGTACCTACAGCAGACATGGCTGCATGACCCGTGATTCCGGTGCCTCTCATATCCTCCATTCTAGGCCGCAGCCGATTTTGTGGATTTTTCTTCCAGACCTCTGCCTTTTAGAGATTTAGAAAGGCATCTCCTTATGATGAATATGTGGTGAGGATTATTATTATTTGGATTGGGAGACAATTCTCATTTGTTCTGATTTGCTGTTCCGACTCTTGATATTATCAAGTACTAGAAAAACAAAATGGATCTTCAATAGCTAAATAATGTTATTTTCTCTCATCTTCCATTCTCTAAAACATTGACAAATCAGAAAAGTGTATTTTAAAGGACAGCTAGTTCATTTTATTTCAAGTGACATTTCAGCGAAAAATTCAGTAATATAAAATGATTTTATTTATCTGGTGTTTTTATAATTAAGTTAGAAAAATCATTCCCTCCTCCTTCCACCATAAAAAAAATCATTTGCTTTTGCCTTTAAAGGTGACTGGGAATTGTTTCTGTTTGGGTTTTTCTTTTTTAAACTCAAACTTGGAGGTACTGCTTCAATGTAAAATTTTCTAGTGCCTCCTTCAACTATTTTAAAAGTATAGCTTGTACAGCAGTGTTTAGATTTCCGTAGTGTTAGACTATTCTGCATGAAAATGTAGTGAAGTCATAGCAGGAGACAGAAGGGAAGGTTGAAATCCTGTCTGAATAGACAGGACAGGTCGACAGGTCGCCTTGTTGTGGTGGGGACCCCAAGCCTGGCCCATCTCGGCAGCTTGGGCGGGGTCTCTCGCTGTCAGTCTCCTGCCTCCCTTCACCCACCACCCAGGACCCAGAGAAGCCTCTCCTTACATAAATCTGCTTATGCTTCTTCTGTTCTGGGCTGAATTTTGTCCCCCTTACCCCGAATTCCTATGTAGAAGTCCTAACCTCCAGGTCCTCAGAATGTGACCACTTATGGAGATAGTGTCTTTAAAGAGGTCATTCATTTAAAATGAGGGCATTGGGTGGGCTCTGAGCCAGTGGGGCTGGCGGTCTCATGAGAAGACATGATGTCACAGACACAGAAGGAGGAAAGGCCCTGTGAGGACATAAGAAGACAGCCATCTTCAAGGGAAGGAGAGAGGCCTCAGGAGAAACCAACCTTGCTAACGCTTTGATTTGCTGTAGCCTCGAGAACTGTGAGAAAACGAATTCCTGTTGTTTCAGCCCCTCAGTTTGTGGTATTCAATTATGGCAGCCTGAGCAAACTGACACAGCTTCTCTCTCTCCCTCTCCCTCCCTCTCCACTCCCTCCCTCTGTCTTTTCTCCTTTCTCTCCCTCCCCCTCCCTCTCTCTCCCTCCTCTTCCCTCCCTACTCCCTCCACTTGTCTCTCTTGCTCCCTCCCCGCTCTCATACACACACCCCCATCCCCCACTGCCACTTTTCCTTACAAACCTCCAAGGGCTCCCATTTCCCTTAGGACTAGGGCCCAAACCCTGAAGTTGGCCTAAGTCAGCCTATAGGGCCCGCAGGGCCCTGCCAGGCCTCCACTCTGGTCCATACCCACCATCTCTCCTTTCCAGCCATACTGGTCTTCCTGTGACATATCCTTCACACCTGAGCACTTCAGAACAAGTTCTTCCTCCGTCGAAAACACTCTTTCCCTGACCCCCTTCACCTGGGAGTTTCCACTAACCCTTCCATAGGAGCTCAGGCGTCGCTTCTCTAGGAATACCATCACAGACACAGTCGCTACCGCAGACCCGGCTGTAAACTCTCATGGACCCTAGACATTTTCTTCATGCCATGTACAGACATTTTTAAATTGTATATGCATTTACCTGATTCTTTTACTCATATCCGTCTCCCTACTTCATCATGAGCTCAAAGAGGGTGGCGACATGTCATGTTGTATTCCCAGGACCTTCCGTAGCCATCAATGGCAGTCAATGTGGTCAATGAATGACCACAGCTGACACAGTTTACACCCACTACTGGTCTTGGGGAAATGGCTGGGTCAGAGGGTACAGTGAACAGGGGAACTGATTAATATTTCTTAGCATAGGAGCTCAGTCAATGGCATGAAAGCAGTCACCTCTATTTGCAAGATGATATTCAACTACCAGAACTATAGGAATTACTGACTGCTTCCTCTCCTGATATAGACACTCACCACCCCAAAGGGCCCTCAGCTGGGCAATGGGAGGCCCTGCATTCACCGTGCAAGGAAGTCTCAGGCCTTGACGTTGACATCATTCCCTATGACCTCTTCCCTCCTAAAAATCAAGGGTCCCAGAGTTCTGCATCCTTTGACCATTTCCTTGCTTTCTGGCCACATGTTCCCCCAGCCTTACCCTTTCAACTAACCTCTCAGGAAGCAGCTCTTTTCTTGAACTTGTCATGACTCTCAAGCCTGGTGAAACATCACAATCGTATGTCCCCTTTGTAATAACGACATTCCTGGGCCTTGGGCCCAAAGACTCTGAGGTTTGCCTGGAAAGAAAGCCACGTCTGTCGCCATCCCTTCCTAAGTGATGAGTGCCCCTACCTTGGACGATCTTAGTATCACAGTAAATTCATTTGAGTGGTTAAATGAGCTTACATGTTCTCCAAACATGGGGGTGATATCAAATCAGACAAACACAGCGTAAGGTTCTAACTGCATGATAACTAACACTGGTGCCGTGAGTCCCAGCTGACAGACGCCTTCCCAGCCCACTTCTCTTCTGACTCCCTGACCCTATGAAGGCAGGAGAGAGGGCACAGCCACCACCTCCCATATGGGCAAGGAAACCCGGGTGAGTTTCCTGCCCATGTTACACGTTCCAAATACAGCTGTGCCACAGCTCAAACCCGTAAGTACACAGAGCCCAGAGGCATCATTGTTTGGCCTCCACAGTCCTCCTCTCTGCCATTAAAACCACTCCTTAACGCTTTCTGAACTCCACATTGAAGCTGATGGGAAATCAATGGGGACAAATAGAAATGCATTTATTAATTCTTTCTTGAATGCCTCCTCCAAGAAGGCACTCTTCTTGGAGCTGGATGACACAGCAGTGACCAAAGCAGATCAGGCCCCCACTCACACTGAGAGCTTTCTGTAGGTGGGGTCCCTCCCCTGCTGGCTGCCCTTTTCAGAGAAGACTCACAGGAGGCCCAAATTCACAGCAGTCATGCAATGGATACCATGAACATCTTTCTGAAAAACATTTCTTTAAAAAGATTACCCTTAGGCTAATACACAAAATACACATTTCCACTAAAACCAAATAACCAGAAACTTACTAAAAGCATGGTTTTGCCTTGTAACTCTAGAGGAAAAGTAATATAAAATAGAGAAACCCAAAGCGGGGGTGCCTGGGTGGCTCAGTCAGTTAAGCGTCTGTCTTCGGCTCAGGTCATGATCTCAGGGTTCTGGGATCGAGCCCCGCATTGGGCTCTCTGCTCAGTGGAGAGCCTGTTTCCCCCTTTGCCTGCCACTCCCCCTGCTTGTGTTGCATGCTCTCTCTTACATACAAATAAATAAATAAAATCTTCAAAAAAAAAAGAAGAAGAAGGAGAAAGAAGAAAGAAAGAAAAGAAAAAGAAAGAAAACCCAAAGGGGATTTTTTTTTTAAATTTCTAGACCACCTGTCGCCCGCGTGCCTCGTGCAAACCCCTTCACCCCTTCCCGCCTCAGTCTCTTTCCCTGCACCTACCCCTTCATATTATTGGAAAGAACATGTGAGCTACAGTGCCACAGCCCACAGGACAGTGTTTGGCACAGTACAAGCCAATCTCTGAAACCCTTACTTCCATACAAATCGTCTCGGAGGCATCTCTCTTCACCTGTTAATCCTGAATTTTATTTTATCTTCTCACATACTCTTAGGTTACCTTCCTGCCTTCCTTGAGATTCGTAATCACTCCCAATTTAATATCCACCATGAATCTAATTAAAATTCTGTTAGCGTCTGCCTCTTCTAGACCATTAATGAGGCTGTTAGATAAAACGTAATAAAGATCCCTTGAGCAGCCCAGCAGACATTGCTATTAATCATTGTTTACTTCTCCACAGCCTGTGTTCATACTTCATGGACATTTCTGAACCCATTTGAATAAACTCACCTAATATGACTGTTTTTCTAAATGGTGTCAAGCACCATTCAAAAGCCATGGGACACAGTGCTGCTGAGGAGGGACCCTGCCCTCTCCCCTACCTGGGCTGGCACCGCTGGGGATGGGCAGCAGCGCTGTTCCTGCATAAGGCTGTCACTGATCCCTAACCCCCTCCCATGCACACAGATGAAAATCTCTCATATTCTACTCTTCGACATTCTGTCCTTGAAGCTGAATGATTTCCTTTCAAATATCTGCCCCCCCCCAACTAAGCTGGAAAGGATGAGACAGTAAGTACATATTGTTATTAATGTCTTCGAATTACCTCTAGAACAAGGAAATTAACAAATAAAATACATCTCATTTTGAGTGAATTCCAACCCTTTCTCTCTGGGCCCACGAGTCCAGGCCACCGTGGCCAGGCTGAGAGCTGCATGCCCGTGTGCACAGGCTGTGTACAAAGAGGAAGTGAGGCAAGAGAAGGGAGGCACCAGGAGGAGAGTGTCACACGGCACACAGTTTCATCTCGTTGGCTTTTTCAGCAGAGTTGACTGATCTAACTATGCTTTCCCCGCAGCTCCCCACCCCGGCCCAGAATATCTGTCCCAACCCCAGCAGACAGATCGGTTCTGAGTTTATGAACACCTGTTCAGCCCATCACTTCCTTTAGGGTCTGTGAAGTGTTTCTGTGTGGTTTAGAGGCACAAATCACGACTGACAGGCAAATGATCTGGGTTCTAGCCCCGACTTCAGCACGTACCACCAATTTCCTCGCCTTGTACGTAAAAATAACAATTGCTACCTCAAAGAGCTGTGGTGAGGAGTCACAGGGATTCCATACCATGATGTCAGGCTTTGCTTCAAAGCTCACTGTTGCCAGGGAGAAAAAAAAAATCAGATTATATTGTCAAGGAGTGTTTCAGACAGCAAAGAGAACGAAATTTGGTGAGTCTGCCAAATTTTGTGCCTTTAGTAGCTTGAGTTTAAACCATACTCTGGTCCCAAATAAGAGCTAGGAGGACCTGTGAGGCCTTCTGCCCCCAATTTCTTCCTCCAATCAGGAAGCCCCAACAACCTTGCCCCCCAAAGTGTGGTTCTTGGACCAGCAGCATCAGTATCACCTGGGAGCTTATTAGAAATGCAGAGACTTAAGCCCCACTCTCCATCTACCCCCCATCCAAAAGTCCGAATTTTGACAAGAGGAATTACACACATATTAAAGCTTAAGGGTCATTGTCTTATATAATACCCTTCACAGGTGGGCTGAGAATTAATGAAGCCGTAGTTTGCATGCACGCGTGTAAGGGGCTGGTGCCCAGGTCTTAGAGCATCCAAATGTCATAAAACCCTTTTCCAAAAGCAATGAACTTTAAAGGAAGATATCTTTAAAAATGAAGAGTTAGCTGGTACATTTGTAAATTCTCACCTTCCTCACTTTGACCTTGAGCCAAGTCTCTTGATTCTCTCCCCACCCTTCTGTCCTCTGGGTCACTTGATCTCCCCTGTTTGGTTCCTGGTTCCTACTTAGGGAGTTGAGCAGGGCAATACCAGGAAGGATTTACACACACACACACACACACACAACTTTCACCCCAGTTTCTGAAGTGGAGAATATTTGTTCAGCAGCCAGGACTTATCGGTAAAGGTGGGTCTGGATGATAGACCCACACATACCAGGGCTTATAGATCTATGAGTCTGAAACTCAACCAAAACCAGGGAGCCGAGTACAATCTAGGTCCATCATGGTTCCAGTTGTAATACTGCCTTCTAAAAATTAAAGACTGGCCTGCAGATGCCACTGTTTTGGGGTAAAACTTCTTTCACCAGAAGAAGATTCAGGAGACGTGAAACTCTCCTCCTCAATCCTTTGAGCCCTTTCGAGAATGCCCAACCATAGACTTCCATGTCCCTGAATCTCTCCCCATTACATATTATCTTGGATTAATTTTAAAAAAACAACATTTCGGAGTCATCACAAGTTTCCCAACTAGATCAAAGTTTTCCTAACGGGCAGAGATCACATCCCACACAACTTCGGGGAGACACCGAAGCGACACTTAAAGCCACCCAGGAGCTGTATGTGTTGGGAGACACGGACTCCCTGAGCCCATTTCCTCAACAGTGAAACAGAAATAATCATAAGGTTATCATGAGAACTAAAGAGTAAAAAGGACTAACACATAGAAAGCACGCAAGAAAGACTACTGGTCGCTTGGCCATGGAAATCAGACAAGACCTGCACCACCACATCCTTTTCTCTCCCTGTACTAGGGGAGCAATAAGGTAGCAGAACAGCTGCTCACACAATAAAGCATGGCTCCCGGTGTCCCCAGCATCCACCCGTGAATTTTTCTTTGTACATCTAACAATTTGTATGTGGCTATGAGAAGGTTCAAAAAAGACCACAGAGAACTGGCTTCATGTACCCCAAGTGACAAACTCTCATTTTCCTGTCCTCTGAAATGCATGAAAATCTCCTGCAAGGTGTAGGTCCTCTCCTGTGTGAGAAGAGCCTCTGAACATTGGGGGTCGGGGGAATGCTGTCAGAGGATACCTGGAGCAGACAGTGAAGTGAAGGAGATCAAAGATAATTAGATGCTTCTGAAATACCTACGTGTCTTCCAAAAACCGGGAGGGAAACACGGTCGGTCTACAGCTGACAGATTGCATCTTGTTGCCTAGCACTGGCCTGCGGTGACTGGGAGCTGCTAGGCAACCCATCCTCCTGGGCTTGGTGATCCGGCAAACACTAGGCAGATGCCGCCCCTCCCAATTTTCTCGTCTGGAAGATTCACACCTGATTAATGTTTCCTCTGGACTTGTTTCTGCTGGGACAGGGCAACAGCGACGTGCAGGGTTGCCCGTGTGAGCCTGGCCACCCACCTCAAGAACGCCTCCGGGCAGAAAACTAATGACCCACGACAAATGAAACCGCGTGGAGATGGAAGCCTGAACTCTGGCGTGTAGGGGGAGAATCAGAACCATTCCTTGTGGAAATTATCACATTACCATCTGCAATCAGTATCAGGCAGATTGGTCTGGTACTGATTGAAATGCCTGGAGCGAAATTGCAAAGTCACCCAAGTTTATTCTCCTCTCTCTGAATTATTTGGGGCACGTGGAGGTGCTTTTTCCTAGCAGGGTGCTTCTTCCAACTGCTCCTAGGGTTTAGGCTTTCTGGCAAATCTGCTCAGGTCCTGACAGAGCCAAGTATAAATATCAATGATTGATAAACTGCTTCCTCCCTACTCTCCCCAGAAGTATTTACCTTATTAGGGTGCAGGTAGCATTTCACGAAGGGTAGAAAAAAGCAATCTTTTGTCCTCCTTTCTTCCCTCCCTTCCTTTCTGTTTAGCAAGAAAATGTAACAAAAACATGGTGACTTATTTAGCTGGACTCCATACCAACTCCCGCTCTCCGGAGACTTCTGAGGATACGGTATGAACATTTTCAAACTAATATTGTTAATCATACACTATTACAGTCTTACTGTTCTAGTTTTCCTGGGTCTCTGGGTTATGAGAGCTTTCTAGATTAATGACATGTTGGTTTTCTTTCTAAGCAGGACATTGCTATTTCTTCCTTTCCATTTATTCGGTGTTTATAACTTTTCAAAGCATTTCCACATTTTTTTAATCATGCTGTTCTATAAACCCCTGTGCTCTGGTGCATGTGAGTTAATTATAATGCTTTTCATTTAGGAGAGAAAGAGGTTGAAGAAAATTGCAGAGCATAGTGGAAATGAATTTCAGTCCACAAACTCAGGTGCAAAGGAAATGCCACTCTATTTAGGTCAACATAAATCTGAATTAAGGTCTATCCCAATACATTGGAAGATACTCAATATCAGAATTACTGCTCTAGAATCCAGGAGGCTTAAGAACCACCTGGAAAAGAGAGTGAAGGCACTTTACTTCCAGTCTACGGTAGTTGCTGCCGTACTATCAGACCCAAGTTCATGTGGTCCCTTGAAGGTCTTTGTCTTCCTTCCCACAGGCGAGGCCTGGAATCTTTGCCAGCTCCTGGAGCCCAGAGGCAAAGAGCCTGCCCCAGCCCTTGCCTCTGAGGGGCAGGCCCTCCTCCACTCTCTGATCACTGTCCCTTCCTGAGGGAATCAGCTCTCTGCCGCTAACCCCAGGACTGCTATCCTTCCTGACTGCTGCTGCTGGGCCCTACCCCCACCAATCTGGAGCTGTATCATGGATGGCTTCGATTTCCCCAAAATGCAGAAGCAGCTATTCTATAGAACTAGGACAAGGAGCTTTCTTTCCACCCTGCTGAAATTATGCTCTCGTCACACCACCAACAAGACTCTTATGGAGGCCACTTAACACCCACTTGCGGCCCAAAGCTCTGGTCGGTTCTGTGCATTTCTATACGTTCTCTCAGCAGCATCAAGGCTGACCGCTCCCTCCATGAACACTGCCTTGTCTGGGCTCCTGGACACATCCCCCTGGTCCTCTCCCACCTCGTGGCTCACCCTTGTTCAACTCCCTCTCTCTCAGCCTCCTACACCAAACCTCTAATGTCAGAGTGACCCCAGGTCTGTGATGTCCTCAGTCTATACTCTCCCCCACATCATCTCATCCAGTCCCACAGCCTGGAGGACCATCTACACTATTTACTCTCAGATGTGTGTTTCCAACCCAGAGCTGTTCCATAAGATGACGACTTATATGTCAACAGCCTATTAACTTCTTGACTCGGATGTCCTGTAGGCATGTCCTGTAGGACGTCCTGGAAACTTCTGTCGATTTTATCAGTCCCAAACCCTAGGGGTTATCCTTGAATCCTCACTTTTCCTCTTACTCAATATCTAATCCATTAATGAGTTCTTCGGTTGTACCTGTAAAATTGACCCCGAATCTGAGCACTTCTCCCCATTCCCTTTGTCAGCCATCCTAACTCAAGCCCCATTATCTCTCCCCTAGATTTCGGCAATGGTCCCCGTCTCCTGTGCCCAAGCCTGCCCTTCACACAACAGCTGTATGATCTTTATAAACACGATCACGTCACTCCTCTGCTGAAAACCGTCTAAGGGTTTCCCATGGTGGTTATCATAAAACTCCAACTCTCTGACAGTGACCTAGACCAGTGCCAGGTGTGGCTGACTTCCACCTCAGGCCAATGGTCCCCAAACCTTGCTGCTCTTCAGAATCACCAGAGTGCTTCGTGAAATACACTGCCCGTGTGAAATACACGTCAGCAAGAGTGTTTTTAAAGTATACGCCTCCAAACTGGACCCACGGAATCAAGATCGGGGTGAAGTCTCTGGTTCTAACAAGTGCCCCCCCAGTCATACGTACAGTGTGTGAGAACCATTGCCTCGGGCGCAAAGCAAGGACCTTCAGAAGAGGAAGGGGGCTGTGGGAGGTGGGAGGTTGTGTAGTGCTCTGGGAAGGGAGGAGGGGGCTCCCAGTTCAGACTAATAGGACAGGCTGAAGACAATGCAGACACCATCGTTCAACCAAAAGCCATGAGAACAAATCTATTTCATTTCTGCTAAACTGAGAACTTATTTCAATGGGAAAATAGTTTTTTGGGGGTTTTGTTTGTTTGTTTGTTTAAGACTTTGACTCCTTCACCTGGCTCAAGTCCCAGGGTTCAAAGCCGGGTCACTCAGAAAGTATTGCCAGCTTAAAGGTCACCAATTCTGGGGGGCTGCTCTGGAGAGCCGGATATGTCAGCATTCCACACAGGGCATCCAGCAGCAGGGGAATCTTCCCGGCCCACAGGCCTCTGTGAGAAACTGCCACCCACCCCATGTGAAGCTCTTGTTCTGGGAGATGCTAGACCAGTACTGTTACCCTGTGTGCCCCGCATGCTGGCCCAGCATCACCTCAGCGGTGGAGGCTTCTGCTCTCGCTAACACAGGATGTGGAGCAGTGGGCTCAGCCTCTTTCCACAGCAGACTTTCAAAACCAAAAACAGACAGTACGGAACTCACTCCCTCCCTCGAACTGTGATTCTTGAGAACTCCAGGCATCCCGCGCTCTCTTGAGCATCACAAATTCCTGTATCTCTGTGTAGATGCAGAGAAGTAGGTAATGTTTTAGGCATACCACAGACCCCTGATCCTGAGCTCTAGAAAATGCCTCCATCTTTTCTCTCCGTTCAGTAAGACAGAAACCATCTTATCCCTACTAATCTAGACTAGCAACTCACTGACCATTTGATGTATTTTGCTTGGTTGTTTGTGGTCAAATGAATATGATGTCAATTTAACCATTTTTTAGGTGTTCAGTGGTACTACACACATTCACACTGTTGTGCAACCATCACTAATATCCATCCCCGGAACTTTACCAACATCCCGAACTGAAACACTGTACCTATTCAACAATAACTCTCAGTTCCCCACTTCCCCCAGGCCCTGGTAACATCTATTCTCCTCTCTATCTCTCTGAATTTGACTACTCTAAGTGCTTCCTGGAGTGGAATCCTACAATGTTTATCCTTCTGTGTCTGGCTTATTTCACTTAGCATAATGTTTTCAAGGTTTATTTGTGCTGCAGCACACATCCAATTTTCCTTCCTTTCTAAGAATGAGAAAGAGTCCATTGCATGTATGTGACACATTTTGTCTACCCATTCCTCTGTTGATGGATATTTGGGTTGTTTCCACCTTTTTCTGTATGAAAATGCTGCTGGGAACATTTGTGTACAAATATGTTCAAGTCCCTGTTTTCAGTTCTTTTGAGTATATACCCAGAAGTGAAAATGCTGGATCATATGATGACTCTGCTCTAATTTTCAGCAATACCCATACTGCTTTCCTTAGCAACAGCACCATTTTAAAGTCTCACCAGCAGTGCTTAAGGATTCCAGTTTCTCCCCATTGTCATTAGCACTTGTTATTTTTCTGGTTTTTTAAGAATAGTCATCTTAATGGTGTGAAGTAGTATCTCATTGTGGTTTTGATTTCATTTCCCTATGATTAGGAATGCTGAGCATCTTCTCATGCTGTTGTTGGCTATTTATATATAGTCTTTGGACATCTGTCTATTCAGGTTCTTTGCCCATAAGGTAACCAAAATTCACTCCCAGGGGCAGAGGAGGAAGTCCAATCTTTTTTGAAGCTGGATACCTGAACAACATCAAGTTTCTATCAATAAAGAAGTGGAGAAAAGTTTTAGGTAGACAGCTAATGATGGGTGTCCCAGGGAGCAGACATATAAGCAGGTAAACTACAAAATGGTGTGATAGTACTATAATTGAGATAGTAAATGTGCTCTTAGAGCCCAGGGAAAGAATTGAGTACTGCCTTGAAATGCCAATGAAATCTTTACAGAAGAGGTGATACTGGAAGAGGGTCTTGAACGATGAATAGGAGTGTTCCTTCAGATACTGGGATGAAGGATAATCCAAGCCAAAGGAATAGCACATGCAAACACAAAATGTTTGAATATATTTCTGTTTTGCAGCTCTATGAATTCCGCGTCCACCCGCCCGCTGAGGTCATGGTATCATCATTAACAGCTCAACATGGCTGGAGCCCAGGATATTTGGGAGAGGTGGGATATGCCAGGAGATGTGGCCAGAGAGGAGGATAGATACAGTTGGGAGTTATGCTGTAATATTCTTCGGAGAAACCAGGCTTTCTTTAGTCCCACAGGATCCACTTGCCCTCTCTTACTTAGCATTTCCCAAGTATGTTAAGCCACAGATCAAGTCACTTAAACCCTCTGTCCTTGGTGTTTTAATCAAGAGATATGCCATAAGGGGAGGAGGAGACATAAAAACACTGAAGTTGAACCTTGGATGTGAACCAAGATAGAAAGTGGAAAACACATCGTCAAGGACAGTGCTTTTAAGTCTCAGCCTTTTCTTTTTCGTCCCAGAAGGGAACAGGGAGTTGGAGGGCTCATAAGATAAGGAGCCTTTATATGAAATTAATTATTTCCCTTTTCAAAAATGATGTTGAACTGGGTAGGAAGGTGAGAGGAATGGGAGCTTTCATATCCTTTAATAATGTCCGGAGTGCTTAAATTAAGTCTCTGTTATTCAAGAAATGAGCTATTCCTCAAAATGATCTGCCTCTCTCAAGGCTAGGTCAATTAGAAAGACACCAGTTTAAGAGATGTATAAAATGATTTAGAACTGATTTTCACTGAAACTGGTTAATCTAACAGACCAGAGATTGTCAAATTCTGCCACCAAGGAATATGAGTGTCTTCTCATGTCCCTAAATCAATGGTCCGATCTTCCTGATTCACAGGGGCTCATGGAAAGAATACTAAGCTTTTTCCAAAAATTATTTTTTAAAACACTTCTCTTGGGTTATTTTCTACCTACAAAAGTCCCATAACAAAATATATATTTGTTATTTTTTTCTTAATTTGGCACTTCAAATGTTCATGGTATACTGCAAATAGCCTTCTGATTTCCAGATGCTGCCTCACCAGAACACATCTGGGAATCACGCATGACCATTGACCAACAAAAGCATCCCCCCTAGGAGAATTATTTAAACATGATCTACTTGCAATGTGTGGATATGTCACAATGTGTATGAACATATATAAAGCTGTAAACATAATTATTTTTCACACAAGCAGAATTTTAACTGTTTAGTGGGCTATATTTCAGGTTCTTAAATTTTTCTTCCAATAAATGTGGCTACTAAATACCAAGTCAGTGTAAGGAGCACATTATAGGTGGGGGATGGAGAATTAATATGGAATAAGATGTCTCTCATTATACCAGCAGCATATAATCTTCAAAACAACATATGAAGTAGGTCTTATTTTTTTCATTTTTCTTATAAGGAAAAGTTTCAGGGAGGGTGTCATGCTCAAGATGATATGACCCAGTGAGTGGTGAGCCAAGATTTGAACAAAGTCTTTAACTTCAAGCTGCCTATTAACATATACCATTTCATTATTATGAGGTCTATTTAAAAAAGTGATTAGTGCAACTTTGGTCCATTGAGCCAAAAGAGCCATTTGAAAGACACTCTGCTAGATGGTAGGATACAGAGACAAGACACAACCTTCCCAGGCCTGGAGGAGCCTACAGTCTGAGGCAGGACAGCAGAAAGCCATATGGCAGAGTCTGACAAATGTTCTTCAGAAGCACATGACATTCATCCTGCCAGCAATGTGCTCCCACGTTCATACCCTGGTGAGCTCCCAGGGCTGCCACTCTAAAAAGACGCCCAGAAATCCCTCCCTGACACGCCCTTCTGTTTCTACAGAACCTTGCATAATCCCTCCTTATATGGTATTAACAGTATATATTACATGTCTGTCTTCTCCTAGACTTTGTTTTAAGAAATAAGGGTTATCGGGCCATGTTAATCTTTCACCTTCTGGGAGACCAGAGTTAGTCAGCTACTCTGGGACATGTGATCCTACCCGAATGGAAGGTTCACTGAAGAAAGGCATTCCTCCTACAGGAACAAAGAGGGTTCCTAGATCAAGGGCACACTCGAAGCTTATCTGTCCTACTAGAACTTCCAAACAAGATCTTAGGATCTATCTATAGAAACAGTAAAGTGAAAACCTCGGTGACACTGTCTCTTTTTTATCTCTAAATACCCCATATCCTGAGCACATCGCTTGAAACCCTTTATTGAGTAGATAATGTATGAATGAAAGAATGAATGAATGAAAAAACACAATCTCCCATTTTATTATTATTATTTTTAATCCCTCATCTTAAATATGTACTTGGAAGATGGACTGTATGGGATACTAGAGGCTTTTCTCATTTAAAAACATTATGTTAATTTGGTTTTTGAAGGCATTATTCAGTAAAATTAAGATTAAAAATGAGGACACAAGAACTCACATTAGAACTTGGAAACTGGATCCGATATTATGCTACAGGGACAATTTCTTCCTTGTTCCAAGGCTGTGTTTCGGATTTTATTATGCTTCCTACATTTCTGGCACTCACAGGATTCCCAAGGATTCCCAGTAAGACATCCAGAATCCTTGAGGTCCTTCGGTCCAGCTCAGGACCCAGTTCTAAGCACCCTCCAGGAGGTACACATTATTCTTTCTGCCTTGCTTTACTCTTTATCTTCTGTAGTGTTTTTAAAAACCACAGTGCTTGTCTTAGAAAAGCTCTTTAGAAGCAAAACCTGTCTTCTGCTTATTTTGAGTTCACTAAGCAAATGTGCGCTAACACCAGCCAGAGCAAATAGTAGATACTCCATACACTCTTGTGGAATGGCTAGTAGTGTTTCAAATACTTCTGGCAAATTCTTACTTATCAAAGAACATTAATGTACTTGACATTTGGGTTTTAGATTAATGAGATACACAAGGTTGATACTCCATTTTACAGATGAAGAAACAGAAACACAGAAAAGAGAAATAATTTTTATAAAAAAATAAAAACAGGGGCGCCTGGGTGGCTCAGTGGGTTAAGCCGCTGCCTTTGGCTCAGGTCATGATCTGAGGGTCCTGGGATCGAGTCCCGCATCGGGCTCTCTGCTCGGCAGGGAGCCTGCTTCCCCTCCTCTCTCTCTGCCTGCCTCTCTGCCTACTTGTGATCTCTCTCTGTCAAATAAATAAATAAAATCTTTAAAAAAAATAAATAAAATAAATAAAAACAGGAGAACCAACAAATTTGAATTTCAGATAAACAAAATAATCTTTAGTATAAATTTGGAACCACGCTCCATTGCCAAAATGCATGAGTCTTAATAATACTAAAAAAGTATTCATTATATTTACTAGAAATTCAAATTTGACTGAGTATCTTATGTTTTCTCTGGCATCCCTAGCCCAATATGGTTTGTTAGTGGCAAGGCAAGGGGCAATTATCTCATCATGACTGAATGGTTGAAATGCCTACTTTAGTCTATATTTAAACTAAACATAAAATGATGGAAATCAGGAGATGCCTCAGTTGAAATGGTAACAATATGGGCAATGAAATTTTGTCACAATTTCCAAACTCTTTAGGAATAAAGCAATTTAGCCCAAAGTAACTATATTTTATGAGACATTTTAAATGCAGTGAGAGTTTTTGCTTGTGCCTAAGATAAAATGTAGGCAACTGGCAAACTTGTGGGGCCAACCCCAAAAGAATTCTATCTGTTGCAAGACTTAAGAGCCCCAGATAGAGAAATGACAAGTTTTTAGCATGTACCTACTCTAGTGATGCAGAGATGAACCAGAGAGTTCAATGTCTGCCTTCCCTTCCCAGAGCAGACAGCCTAACTCCGTAGAAAATTCCCTTTAAGGGACCAAGAGGCCAGAAACAGCCCAGTTGGCCAGGTAATCATACCTCAGAAGCAGAGGAGAGCAGCTACTTGGATTAGAGCTGTACTTATCCTACAGATGATGCCGTGTCTGTCTTCCCAGGGTCCCATTTCAGAGACAGAGTGGGTTACAAGGAATCTAAAGGAGCAGTTTCCCCACAGCCTTAAACATGAGAGAGTGCAAGTAGTCCCACATTCCACCAGAAGTTAGAGTGTTATGCGAACTGGAAGGGGACATCCCCCACCCCCACCCGCCGCAACAATGCACACACATCTACATCAGCCCTGGACATAGAAGAGAAGGAAGATGTGGTCAATTTCCGGGAAGGTTCATTCAGGAATGTGCATGAGAAATCCCCAGAAAGACTCCAACATGCATTGGGAAGACTTTGCAAGAGTGAGAGGCCCTCTGTCAGCAGGTGAGGGTAAGAGACAATGGAATGTTGATGCGACCCTGACGGTGCTACTGGCTGATCTGAGGTTACACAAGCTAATTATGCTGACTTGTCAACCACTGAATTCTGGAATGGAACGTCACCAGTTTCAACGATGACAATACAGCTTCTTTATTAATGTCATCTTCCTGAAATCACCTCCAAATAGTTTAAAATTTGTTAAATAGTTTAATGTTTTAAAACCTTTTTCGTTATTCTAAAACATGTAATTTTTACTTGCTTTTAAAATATGTTGACAGGCACATTAAAGCACAGGATGAAATATTAAAATTTCCCAAGGTAAGACAACCTCCCAGTTCATGAGAACTATATTGCAACAAGCCCTTTAAAGAGAAATATAACGAGAGGGCCTTGGGAATTAAATGTAACTGATCCTATCCTAGGGTTCATCTAATGAGACACTTAGGACTTCACATTTTCTTTTGCCACTGGCACATCTGCTGGTGATTAAAATGCTTTTTGAGCAGAAGAACAGGTGCAATAGTTAAGACTTTTCTCAGGAACAAGCATTAAAAAAAAAAAAACAGATGAAGCAGAATTGACTTGCTAGTGTTTTCTGGGTGAAAAAATTTTTATAACAAGGCAAGATTTTATTAATTCACCCTACATTTACATACTATGCAAAAATAAAAACTCATTTTTTTCATCTGTAATTGAGGCTAATATCTAGATTTGCTAGTCATGGCAACATGACATCCAGTCATTCTTTTTTGTTTATTTCATTTCATTCTAGTCCTTTCTATAAAGGTCTCCAAGCGTTTTCATTGTTAGATTTTCCCCTAGCTCGGCTTACACTCAAGTGTAAAACAAAGTACCAGGAAAATATACTTTTCCATTCTAAGACAATTTTTTGTTAATTTTATCTGTTACTAAAAGGTGCCTCGGGATGCCTGGGTGGCTCTGTCAGTTTAGCGTCTGCTTTCGGCTCAGGTCATGATCCCAGGGTCCTGGGATCGAGCCCTGCATCTGGCTCCCTGCCCAGTGGAGAGCCTGCTTCTCCCTCTCCCTCTGTCTGCTGCTCTGCCTACTTGTGCCTTCTCTATCTCTTTGTCAAATAAATAAATAAAATCTTAAAAAAAAAAAAAAAGTGCCTCAACTGAGTTTCCAAATTTTACTCACTCACCCTCTCTTATTTTCCTTGTCTTTTGGAAGCCATAGCTCATGCACATTTGTACTTCAGATTTGTCCTACCTTCTGGAACATTCCTCTCTCCATTCTCCAAGAGCCACAACCTCTCAGAAACGTTTCTGCCTTTCTACATGTATGATGTCACACCTTTGCTCCTCCCCATCATCCAATTACCTCTTCATACTTTCCTATGGCAAATGCCTCAGTAAGTTCACTTTAACAGAAGTCAACCCTTCTCTTCTGCAACCAACATATATCCAAAAAAAAAAAAAAAAAATCAAGTGTTTCACCAAAAAAAAAAAAAATGAGTACTAAATACAAATATGGATCCATATACTGATGCAAGTTTCCTTTTTTTTTTTTTAAGATTTTATTTATTTGTCCAAGAGAGAGAAAGTGAGCATAAGCAGGGGGAGCAGCAGGCAGAGGGAGAAGCAGACTCTCTGCTGAGGAAGGAGCTGGATATGGGACTTGATCCCAAGACCCTGGGATCATGACCTGAGCATAAGGCAGACACTTACCTGTCTGAGTCACCCAGGCTTCCCTAATGCAAGGTTCCTGTAGTAACTTGAAGTAAATTGTGGTAAGAGAAAGATGCATGTTGTAATTCCTAGAGCAAGCACCAAAAATTAATGCAAAGACATAGACCTAAAAAGCCAAGACAGGAATTAAAATGGCACTAAAAACATTTCACTGACAAAAAAAGACAGAAAAGGAAGAACAGAGGAACAACAATAAAAAATGCATGTAAAAAAAAAAATAACAGATTGGAACACCTAAATCCAATTGTATAATTAATTACATAGAATGTAATGGCTAAATACTGATCAAAAGGTAGAGTTTTTCAGACAACATAAAAGGCAACACCTTGCCATATACTATCATATAAGCATTTAAAATACAAAGACAAAATATGTTGAAAGTAAAATGATGGAAAAGACCTATCATGAAGTGAGCATAAGAAAGATAAAGAGACTCTATTAATATGAGACAAATAGATTTTAAGACAAGGGAACTTCCAGAGACAGGAAAAAGTTAAGATAGAACAGTCATAAATGTGTAACACCTAATAATACATAAAGCAAAAGCTGTTTAAACTGAAATAGATGACAATTAGAACCAAGACTTTTCTATTCCTCTCTCAATAAATTGATAGAACAGGTAGACACAAAGTCAGTAACAATATAGAAAGCTTGAACAAAACTATCACCTTGATCCAATTGAGATTTACTGATGATCCACCCAACAATAGCAGAACTTTCAAGGGCACATGGGACATTGACTAAGAGAGACCATAGATGCCAGGCCAAAAAATACTCTCAATAAATGTGAAAGGATTGAATTCATAAAATATGTGTTCTCTGACCCATGACAGGGTACAATTAGAGCTCAGTAACAGAAACATATCTGGATTATACCCAAATGTGTGTAAATTAAGCAATATATTTCTGAATAACACATCAATCAGAGAGATAAAACACAACAAAATTAGAAGATATTCTGATCCAACTGAAAATGAAAACAAAAGATACCAAAGCTTGGGGCATTTAGCTAAGGGAATGCCTATGGGAAAATTTAGTTTCAAATGCTTACAACAGAAATGAAGGCCTTAAATCAATGATCTATCTTAGATAAGATCCCCCTTTAAGAAGATAGAAAAAGAACAAGTTAAGCCTGCAATAAGTAGAAGAAAGGAAGTAAAAACCAGAAATTAAAACTAAATAATAGAGAAAATTAATGAAACTAAAAGTAGCTTTTTGCAAAGATCAATAAAATTGATACACACCTAAGTATATTGATCAAGACTGATCTCCTGATCAGGTGCCCAAATGTGGGGCAACAACTGGGTGGAGGCCAATGATTCTGGCAGTGAAAGAAATCACCTGAAGCAGAACAAAGGAGAAAGAAGTTTGTTGAAGACACCACAGGGGAGCTGTGGGCGTGAAGGCAGAGGAGAGGCTGGTTGCCAGGAGGCTATGGGTGGGGCTGTATTGGAAGGGGGACAGTGAGGAAGTATGGGGATGTATGGAATTCTCCCTTTTTTGGTCACTGTACCTGGTTAGAAGTAGCCCATTGGTTAGTTAGGACCTATGGATTCTTGGAGGTGGGTCACCTGATGGGCTTATCTATTTAGCCAGGTGATCACTGTGGGCTCCTTTGCCTTAATCAAGTTTCCAACACTCAAGCTTGTTGCATAAAAGCGGCTTCTACTACGAACAAAAGAAAAGATTGAATTACCAAAATCAGGAATGGAAGGTCAGACACTACCATAGATCCTATAGAAATTAACAGGATAATAAAGAAAGTAATAGATAACTTTATGCCAATAAATTCAACCTTATAAATGAAGTGGACAAAATCTGTGACAGACACAATAACCAGAGCTAACTCAGGATGAAATAGAAAACTTAAATAGCTCTAGGTTAATTTTAAAAATTGACACTGTAATTTAAATCCTTTGCATAAAAAATATATATGTCCAGATGGCTTCACAGGTGAATTCTACCAAGCACTTAAAGATGTAATACTAGTTGTATACAAAATTTTTCAAAATACACAGAAGGGATCACTTCCTCTTTTTGTTTCCTAAGACTACTTACAAATTACCAGAACTCCCTATATCCAAACAACAGAAATCTATGCCCTCAGAGTTCTGGAGGCTGGGAGTCTAGAATCAGCATTATTGGGCCCAAATCAAGTTGTCAGCAGGGTTGCTTTTCCACCAAAGGGTCTAGGGCAGTATCATTTTCATGACTCTTTCCGCTCCCGTGGCTACCAGCCTTCTAATTCATGTGATCCCATTACTCCCATCTATGCCTCCAGGGTTACACTGACTCCTCCCCTCCTGTGTACCCTGTCCTTTGCTGACTATGTGAAATCTCTGTCTGCCTTTCACTTGTAAGGACGTTTATGATTGTATTCGCAGACGTTTTTAAAAAAAAAGAAAAGAAAAATACAGGCCCGGGTGAAGTCACTTGCTTCCAGGACTGCAAATGAAGTCAGTCTTTCTTTCTTTCTTTCTTTCTTTCTTTCTTTTTTTTTTTTTTTGCAAATGAAGTCTTTTTTTTTTTTTTTAAGATTTTATTTATTTATTTGACAGAGAGAGATCACAAGTAGGCAGAGAGGCAGGCAGAGAGAGAGGGAAGCAGGCTTCCCGCCGAGCAGGGAGCCCGATGCGGGGCTCGATCCCAGCACCCTGGGACCACGACCCGAGCCGAAGGCAGAGGCTTTGACCCACTGAGCCACCCAAGCGTCCTGCAACTGAAGTCTTAATTGAAGTTTCAACCTCTTTAAGGATGGAATTTTAAACCCATCAGTCTGGAATTTCCTCATTCAGTGCTAGTGAGGTAATCTGCCTGATAAGACCCCCTCAGGAGAGGGCAACCTCACCTAAAATAATCCTTTTTTTTCTTTTGCCAATAACTTTCTAGTCTTTGACCCCCAGCCTTCTACTTTATACAGCTCCTCCAGCACCCCTCTGTTTACTAGACTGGACGGGGCTCTGATTCATGAATCTTTGAATAAAGCCAATTGGATCTTCAAATTTATTCAGTTGAATTTTTACTCTTTAACACAAACAATCTTGATAATCGAAGTCTGTTTCGCCATTTCAACAACCTTAACTTAATCATTTGGCAAAATTCTTTTCCTATATAAGGTGATAATTCAGAGATTCTGGGGATTAGGACATGGACATATTTTTGGGAGCCATTGTTTAGTTTATTTTCCACCACACCACATTTTCCACATTTTTTATGAGCCCAATATTACTGATAACAAAAACATTTGAAGATATCAAAAGAAAACAATACCACATCACCATGAATGCGATACAAAAGTCCTTAAAATATATTAGCAAATCTAGTTCTGCAATAAATATAAAGAATAATACTTTAAACTCAAGTAGTTTATATTTCAAGAATGTGAGGCTGGATGGTTGCCAAACTGTGGAAAGAACCAAGATGCCCTTCAATGGACGAATGGATAAGGAAGATGTGGTCCATATACACTATGGAGTATTATGCCTCCATCAGAAAGGATGAATACCCAACTTTTGTAGCAACATGGACGGGACTGGAAGAGATTATGCTGAGTGAAATAAGTCAAGCAGAGAGAGTCAAGTGTCATATGGTTTCACTTATTTGTGGAGCATAACAAATAACATGGAGGACATAGGGAGATGGAGAGGAGAAGGGAGTTGAGGGAAATTGGAAGAGGAGGTAAACCATGAGAGACTATGGACTCTGAAAAACAACCTGAGGGTTTTGAAGGGGCGGGGGGTGGGAGGTTGGGGGAGCCAGGTGGTGGGTATTAAGGAGGGCACGTACTGCATGGAGCACTAGGTGTGGTGCAAAAACAATGAATTGTTATGCTGAAAAGAAATTTAAAAAAATGTGAGGCTGGTTTAGCATTTGGAAATCAACTAAAATAATTTACTATATTAATACAGGAAAGTGTGAAACTGCTATGATCCTCTCGATAGACACAGAAAGCATATTTGACAAAATTAAATGTCCATTCATGACAAAACCTCTGAGCACATAGAAACTGAAGGAAATTTTCATAACCTGATAAAGAGAATTTATGAAACTGCTACAACTTATATCAGTCTTACAGGTGAAAGACTGAAAGCTTTCCACTTAAGATGAGTCACAAAGCAAGGATGTCTGACCCTCCCAGCCCCTCCCCCACTCCTTCCCCCTTACCCCCCAAAAGCCCCCGCCCCGCCACCCCACCCCCACATCAAACTGCAGTAGGTAGCTGATGTCTATCTCCTGCGACCCTCTCCAGCGACCTCAAGGAGAAACCAAAAACAAGAAGAACTAGAAAACTAGTTGAGCGGAGGCAATATTTTTAAACAATCAGATATGATAGAAACAACATATTAAGATGACTTAATGATATTCCATGTGTCTACATGGAAATCAGTAAACCTTAACTTTTACAACTGAACAAATTATACCTTGTGATGTACAACTATACCTTGGAGAACTGCTTGCAAGCACCTACACCCCTTCCCCTTTTTGTGTGTAATCATCTGTAAACTGACAAGCTCTGGAGCAGTTCTTTCCAGAGCAATCTGAGATACTGTCTCCTGAGTAAGACGGCAAATAAAGCATCCGCTCACCAGTTTCGAACTAGGCCTTTTGCTTAGCTGACACCTCTTTTCTATTATATAATTTACTAGAGGTCCTAGTCAATGCAGTAAGCAAGAAAGGTAAGTAAAGACAGGCAGTTTGGAAAGGAAGAAATCAAACTATCTATTATTTACAGATAACCAAATCATGAATATATAAACCCCCAAAGAATCCATAGAAATGCTCCTAGAACTAGGAGGAGAATTTAGTAAGGCCATAGGAAGCAGGATCAACATACAAAAATCGATTCCATTGTTATATACCAGCAACAAACAGGAAATGAAATCAAGGAAAAAACAATTCTGTTTATAGCATTAAAAATCAAATACTTAGGAATAATTTGACTAAGCAGATAGTATCTTCATATTGAAAACTAGAAAACATTACTGAGAGAAAGTAAAGAAGACCTAAATAAATGGGTATATAGACCATTTTTGTGCATTGGAAGATTCTGTCTTGTTAAGATGCCATTTTTCCTCAAGTTTACCTATAGATTCATTGCAATCTCAATCCAAATCCCAGCAAACTTCTTGTAGAAACTCCCAAGTGGATTGGCTAACATATTTGGAGACACAAAGGACCTAGAATAACCAAAATAGTTAGAAAAAGAAAAATTAGAAAATTTACACTGATCTCAAACTTACTGTGAAGCTACATTAACCAGGACAGATTGGTATTGGCATAGGATGGGTATATGGTCAATGGAAGTGAATAGAGAGTCCAGAAATAGACCCACACTTATATGTTCAGTTGATTTTTTTTTTTTTTTTTTTTTTTTTGCACAGATGTCAAGGTAACTGAATAGGGAAGGGATCGTCTTTTTAACATATGGTGCTGGAGCAATTTGATATCCATATAGAGAAAAAGACCCTTTACCCTTACTACATCATACGTAAAAATTAATTTGAACTGGATCGTAAACCTAAATGCGAAAACTAAAGTAGGAGAAGATCTTTTTTAGATTGAGATAAGCAAATAGTACTCAGGACATACACACAAAACTATAAACCATAAAAGGAAAATTTGATGCAGTGGACTTGATCAAAAACTTAGGCTTCTTGAAAGATACCATTAAGAAAATGAATATACAAGTCACAAAATGAGAAAGAACTTCTATAAAACATATATTTGACTGAGGACCTGAATCCAGAATATTCAAGAACTCTGCAGCATGATCATAAGACAAAAATCCTTAGTTTTAAAATGGACAAAAGATGGACACTTCACAAAAGAAGATACGCTAGTGATCAATGAATACATGAAGAGATGCTCAGCGCATGAGTTATCAAAGAAATAAAAAATTAAAACCACAATAAGATGTCTCCATCCACATAGTAAAACAGCTAAAATGAAAAGAAATGGCAATACCAAGTACTGGTGAGGAGTAAAAGCAACTATAAATCTCGTGCATTGTTAGTGGAAATATAAAATGGGGCAGCTGTTTTAGAAGGCAGTTGGTACTTTCTTATCAAATTAAATATGCCATATGACCTATCAATTCCAGTCCTAAATATTTACCCAGGAGAAATTAAAGCATATGTACCCACATTGCATATGAATGTTCATGGCAGCATGATGTAGCCCCAAATTGGAAATGTCCCAACTATCCATCAACTCGTATATGGAATTCTATTCAGTAAAAGAAAAAAAATATACACATAATACGGATACATCTCAAAAACATTACGCAAAGAGAAATAAGCAAGACACAAAAGATTCTAGTATATGATTCTATTTTTATGTGATTCTAGAAAACACAAAAATATTAATGATAGGAAGTAAATCAGTGATAGCCTGAGGCCAGGGATGGAGGAGTCAGGGACTGACTCCAAAGAAGCACAAAGTTTTGGGAATGGTAATAGAAATGTTCTAGATCTTGACTGTGGTGATTACATGGATACATGGCTGCCAGGACTCCCCAAACCATGCACTTAAAATGAATTAATTTTATTATATATATATTAAACCTCAAAAAACCAACTTTATATATATAATACACACATGTACATATTTTATATATGTGTGTGAGTGCATAAACATGAATCCAGTTTACTAATAATAGTGGTTATCATTTATTGAATGGATGTCCTGTGATGAATACTTTATATGTATTACCTGTAACCTTACAACCTTGCACAGTAGGTATTAAACCTACTGGGTTTTTTTTTGTTGTTGTTCAGGCTGCTATATCAAAACACCATAGATTGGATGGCTTAAACAACAAACACGAATTTCTCATAGTTCTGGAGGCTGAGAGGTCCAGGATCAAGGTGCCACCGATTCCATGTCAGGGGAGGGCCTGTTTCCTGATTCATAGAGAACCGTTTTCTCCAGCACTAGTCTCTTCCCCCTGTAAGGGCCTATTTAGCCAAAGCCACCTCAGTTGAACAGCCTTTTTGTTGTTTATGCAGTAAAATTTAAATTGACCCTGCCCCCCCCCCGCCCCCCAGCCCAGGGGAACTTACTTAAAAGCAAGTCCAGGAAAACAGTCCCAGGTAACAAAGCCCAAATACAGGGGTGGATCAGGTCAGGTGGAGATAACAGCCCGAATGCAGGGATGAGTTGAGTCAGGTGGAGACATCCAATCAGTAGAGCCCGCATACTGTCTCCCTAGCTACCAAGGAGTGTGGGCCCCACCTTCTGAGCGCCAATCCTCACCAAGGTGATAGGCTAGTTCAAATGTCTACTATAGGGTAAATTGTAGTTCAGTTGGCCACCCATGTGCGACCTAGCATGACTGTGCAGCTTTCTCTGTGTGTTGCAATCTCATTGGCCACCTCTGTGTGGCCAGGCCCAACCACATGGTCTTTGCGCTATAAAAGTTAGTCTGTGAGGCAGGGAGGGGTCTCCCTCTCTGTAAGGGGCGGCCCTGACTGGTCTGTTTGATGATCAGTTTGATTCTTGATGCTTGGCGCGAAATAAAGCTTTGCTTGACCTTCGCTTTGTATCAGTCTCGCTCCTTTGACCATGGACCCATTATTGGCGGACCCAACACCACCCAGTATAGAAACATTAATCCCATCATGAGGGCTTCACTCTCAGGACCTACCTATCTCCCATTCTCAGTCCATTCTGACTTCTGTAACAGAGTACCATGGACTAGGTGCTTATAAATGACAGACATTTATTTCTTGCAGTTCTGGAAGCTCAGAAGTCTAAGATCAAGGAACCAGCAGATTTGGTCCCTGGTGAGGATCAGCTTCCTGGCTCACAGATAGCAATCATCTCACTATGTCCTCTGATCAGGGAAGTGGAAGGGGAGTTCTCTGCAGTCTCTTTTCTAAGGGCACTAATCCCATTCATGAGGGCCTGCCCTTCATGACCTAGACATCCTCTAAATGTCTCACCTCCAAACATTATCCCACCAGGGAGTAGGGTTTCAACATACAAATGTGGGGTGGGGGGTGGGAGCTACAAACATTCACTCCATAGCACCTACTTTCCAGATGAAAAAATAAACTGAGCAGTAGACAAGCTCAGTGGCTTCTGCATGGTCACAGAGCTAGCAAGTGGCTGAGCCAGTATTCACACTCAGATTGGTCTGTCTGACTCTAAAGCCCCTGTTCCACTAGTCAGGCCACTCTATGCCCTGACTTAGGGAAGTCAGAGGTGGCAAAAGGGCAGTCACAGCGTAGCTGCAGGCCGGTAGCCAAGGACATACCCTGAATGCAATCAGAACGTGAAGAGTCTTCATCCTTCACCCAGCTCCTTGAAGCCCATGGTCATAGTAATTAAGACCCCAGAGAGTACTGCTTTCGCTTTGGGCAGTACATCAGGAATGTATGTGCTTAATCCTCCATTAACTTACTGTCCACATTCTGCGGCCTAGCTATCATCTGTCGTAGAGAAATTGTCAGGAGAATTACGATGCCAGCATCTTGAAATGTCCCTGAATTCTGGAAGGGAGATAGCTGACTATGGCTTTGACACAGGAACCAGGACTAGAGCTTCAGCACTGAACACAGAAAGAAACTCTTCCCTGAAAGCCAGAGACACTATGGCTCTCACTGTGATTCTCTATCTAGTACAGTCTTTTGTGCATGGCAGGAGGGATTCATGTTCTGGAACTGAAGTTAGGGAATGGAAAACGCACGTAATCATAGTGACCACTTTCGGAGTGCTTGCTGTGTGATACACACTTCACGTCCATTATCTCATTTGTTCATCACCATCAGTGAAGTTTTACAGATGAACAGAGGCTCAGAAAGGGTACATTCCTCAGGTATCCAAGCTCTTCCACATGGCCAAGTGCTTTATGGGAAATACGCCCAGGCTCAGCCCTACCGAGGGTCATCATGATTAGTGTAAGCCAATGCTGGTAGCGCCTTTCGTCTCCCAGTATGTGGCTTGGGCAAGGACACTTCTGTCAATGGGACGTGGCAGAAAGTCAACTGAAGGGCTTCTGGAAAAGAGTTTTCTTGTTGACACAATCAGAACTTTATTTTTTTTTTAAAGATTTTATTTATTTATTTGTCAGAGAGAGAGAGGGAGAGAGAGCGAGCACAGGCAGACAGAATGGCAGGCAGAGGCAGAGGGAGAAGCAGGCTCCCTGAGGAGCAAGGAGCCCAATGTGGGACTCGATCCCAGGACGCTGGGATCATGACCTGAGCCGAAGGCAGCTGCTTAACCAACTGAGCCACCCAGGCATTCCTCAGAACTTTATTTTATATATATATACATTTTCATTTAAATTTCTTTTTTTTAAGATTTTTTATCTATTTATTTGAGAAAAAAAGAGCAGAGTGTGTGGGAGAGAACACGAGTTCAGGGGGGTGGGGTGGTGATGGAGTGAGGGAGAGGAAGAATCAGGCTCCCTGCTAAGCAGGGAGCAAGGTATGGGGCTCAATCCCAGAACCCTGGGATCATGACCTGAGCTGAAGGCAGACACTTAATGACTGAGCCACCCAACGGTCCCTAATTTAAATTTTCATTAGGAAACAAACAGTGCAATATTGGTTTCTGGGGTAAAATTCAGTGACTCATCACTTACATACAACACTCAGTACTCATCACAGATAGCCTCCTTAATTCCCATCACCCATCTAGGCCCCCACTCACCTCCCTCTATCAACCCTCAGGTTGTTCTCTATCTTTAAGAGTCTTTTATGGTTTGTTTCCCCTCTCTCCTTTTTTTCTTTTACCCTTTCCCATATGTTCATTTGTTTTCTTTCTTAAATTCTACATGAGTGAGATGATATGATATTTGTCTTTCTCTGGCTGACTTATTTCACTTAGCATAATACACTCCAGCTCCATCCACATCCCTATAAATGGCAAGATTTCTTTTTTTCTTTTTTTTTTTCCTTTTTTTTTTTTTTTTTTTTTTGAGAGACAGTGCATGCTGGTGTGACCAGGGAAGGGGAGGGGCAAAGGGAGAAGGAGAGAGAGAACATAAGCAGACTCCATGCCCAGTGTGGAGCCCAACAGGAGCTCGAACTCACAACCCTGAGATTGTGATCTGAGCTGAAGGCAGATGCTTAACTGACTGAGCCACCCAGGAGACCCACCTGTTGTTTCTTGTGTTGTTTAATTTTAGCCATTCTGACAGGTATGAGGTGGTATCTCATCCCAGTTTTGATTTGTATTTCCCTGATGTTGCATGATGTTGAGCATCTTTTTTTTTTTTTTAAGATTTTATTTATTTATTTGACAGACAGAGATCACAAGTAGGCAGAGAGGCAGGCAGAGAGAGAGGGAGAAGCAGGCTTCCCGCTGAGCAGAGAGTCCGATTCGGGGCTCGATCCCAGGACCCCGGGATCATGACCTGAGCCGAAGGCAGAGGCTTTAACCCACTGAGCCACCCAGGTGCCCCATGTTGAGCATCTTTTGATGTGTCTGTTAGTCATCTGGATATCTTTTTTGGAAAAGCGACACAATCAGAACTTGAGAAGAAACGCTTTTTTTTTTTTTTAAAGATTTTATTTTTAATTATTTGAGAGAGAGAGAGCATGAGAGAGAGCATGAGAGGAGAGAGGTCAGTGGGAGAAGCAGACTCCCTGCTGAGCAGGGATCCCGATGTGGGACTCGATCACGGGACTCCAGAATCATGACCTGAGCTGAAGGCAGTTGCCTAACCAACTGAGCCACCCAGGCGCCCCAAGAAACGCTTTTTTTTCCACCAGACATTGTTGCGTCTCCATTCCATGTCTGGGTCCATGGCAGCCATCTTGGAAAACGGAAGATGGCAGAGTAGTGCAGAAGGATGGAAAGAAAACTCTGGGATCCTGCAAATGCTGTTGAGTATCTGAAAACCAGCCTGAAATTTGCCATATTATTTAAGAGCAGCAAATCTACATTTTTTTTTGTTACTTGGGGCCAAAAGCACTGTATCTGTCTTTATTCTTTACCTCTGTATTTTGAGACGTGCCTATTACAATTGTGCTTCAGACAGTCTGGCCTGGCTTTGTTCATTTGTTGAACCCACCTAGGAGGCACCGGGATTTGTCACTAACGGTTTATAGTATAATGGACACAGTCTTTATATTTCCTGGTCTTTCTAACATTCTGGAGGGTTTGTCAAACTGCTTAGGGAAAGGAATCAAATGCGGTGAACCTAAGCCAGCTCTTTACTCGTAATTTCCTTCCTTTTCTCCACTGCAAGTTTTGGGGTGCTCCCTCCACATGCCCATCCCCACAACCCACAGTCCACGTCCTGTTGCTTTCAGCAATTATCAACTAATCCCTGTTTGAATATTAACTGATCAGTAATACCAGGTGTTACATTTCCCAGAGATTCTTTTTTTTTTTTTTAAGTTCAATACCCAGGGCGCCTGGCTCGCTCGGTCAGAAGAGCATGCTGTTCTTCATCTCAGGGTTGTGAGTTCAAGCCCCACATTGGGTGTAGAGACTATTTAAAAATAAAATCTTTTTTAGAAAGTAATATCCAAAATGGGGGGTAGGTGGGTTGTCTGAATCCAAATGAACCAAGCCATTCCAATTGGGGGTCACTTCTGGCTCCCTAAGGCACAACCAAGGAAAACTTCCACACAGATCAAACCCCCAATGTCTTGCTCTCCTCTTCCGTCTCTAAAGGGCTCTGGGTAACCCCATGTTGTTACTCCAGCTTTATTTAGCTTGCTTCTGACCCAGCTACTTTCTTGGAGCTGACAGCCCTGCCCCATGAGAGTAGCATTTTTTTCAGTTTGGGATCACACTGGACCTTGACTTCCACCTTCATCCAGACTCACACCTTACTTCACTTCTACCACCACCCACTCTCTCCTGCCTTCCACAGTCCTGATAAAAAATAACAGACCTTTGAAGGTAGCCTCTAGGGTCACTTCGCAATGAGATTGGCCCAAATCTCCTAAGACCTCCTTCTCTATAAGCAGCTTCATTTGAATACACCAGGTCACAGGGCACTGTGGCTCCAGGCTGACTCTAGACAGTCTGGCTCTATTAGCCTCAGAAGTAAAAGATCTCAGCTGGTACAATTTGCTTCACCTTGATATCGTTCCCATGGCTGAGCCCCAAAGGCATCAGTATTTCCAGTTTAGCTAAATGCAGTGGGTAGAATTTTTCAGTGCTGCTTTGCCTACTGTTGAAGAGACCCACCCTGTTACACACAGAGACCCAGGCCATGGCCCCGCCCCTGGCCACTCTCCACCATCACTCTGTTTAATTTCCTTTATACCACAGGTTGCTGGGGCAGAGACTTCTCTGTAGCAACAGAATCTGTTCTGATTTGACAAAGTAAAGAGTTCCAGCTAAAAGACTACATTGCTGGGGCATCCTAGCCCATACACCCATGTCACCAAGTTCTGCCCTATCATAGCTTGGGTTCTCAAGACAGCAGAGCCCGAGATGAAAGTGTATGTGCCACTAATTTTTTAGGAAGTACACCCCCAGGGAAGTAGGGATAAGGGAAAGGGGACATAAGGTAGGGAAGGAGAGAGAACCAATAAGAAGATGTGTTATGAAGATGGACATGGCTGAGCAACAAACACAGCTGATGCCTCAGTTTCATGGGACCTATTCCCATCGCCCAGGTCAGGTGGAACCCCGCTCCTCAATGGCAGTGGGGAAGCCTTGCAAGGAGAGCTATGGTGCCTTAGGCAGGCAGCAAGGTCAGGCTGGGGCGGGTCTATGCAGAGTTGCTCTGGTAGCTGAGGGCCATGGAGACAGGTGAGACCAGGAGTTTCTGGAATACGGTCAGTTCTGAGTGTAACTTTTGGGACAGTCTCTTGAAAGGTACCCAGACTGTCTTCCTCCTGCCTCCTCCCTGGAATGGAGACACGATGGCTACTGACTCTCCTTCCATCTTTCACCATGAGGCAAGTGTGAGGGTGAAAGCCACATACCAAAGACGAAAGAAGACGAAGTCACAAGGGTGCCCGGCCCTTGACGGCACACGGAGCTGCTGCACCTGGGTCAACATTCATCGGCCTCCTGTGACAGAGGGAAATAACCCGATTTGCTTAAGCCCTGCCTTCAGGTCTGTGTGACTGCCAGCTAAATGCAATTCCTCCATGATACAATCACTGCCTGAAAGCATCTTGTTATTTGTTTTCCTATGAACAAATAAAATGATACAAGTCATCTAAGAAAGGCAAATAAGAAATCAGAAACACGAGCTTCTATTTAAGAAGAGAGCTTTAATTAAAGGGAAACTATGAAGCAAATCACTTGGGTTTAAAAGGCTTTTGTTTATTCTGGATGCTGTGCTCTAAAATGCCTTGCTCCGTGCTGATAAGGAAGCTGAATTTATGGCCTAGTGAACTAAACAATTAAAAAAAAAAAAAAACTATTTGCTAACTAATCAGATTGAGGCAAGGTCTCAAGGAATATAAATTGGACTCTTCCCTGTTTTCCTTCACAAGTCCCAGATTTCTTCTGTGTTATCTAATACGAAGAGATAAGGGCCCACTTATAAAATTATTCTACTATCAAGCCTATCTTTACCCAATTAAAATGTATACTTTCTGTGTTTATGAAGGGTAAGGTTTGTGAAACATGTTTAATAGTGGAAAGTCACGAAGCATGGCTAATGTAGGTTTGGGATAATGTATGAATTTAACTTAATGTTAATTGTTTCTGATATCACTAGCTTAAATACAACTAGCTTAAAATGAACTCACCAATTTTCTCGTCCATTTCTTGCCTTAAATTGAGTCATTGGTTTTCCATTCACGACGCAAATTCTTGTTGAACTTTCGCTGTTTGGAGGTGACTGTTTCTGTGTGCCAAATGCTGCTACCGTTACTTTAACAAGCTTGACTCAGATAGAATCGCCCTCGACAGATCCAAAACTTAGTTCAGTGGGATATTGGATCCTTTGATCTGATCCTTCGGTGCTGTCGGAGCCTCCCCCTGATGCAGCCCGCTGTCCTTGCCACTCCCCATGCCCTTGTGGCTGTCTCTAGGGAGCTACCGTGAGTGTTTCCATCCGCCATGCTGTGGTTCTTCTCCCTGCTCAGGACAGTGTCCAAGGATCAACTGACATTTCCAAGCAGAGTGACACCCATTTGCCATCTCTGATACACATGTGCTTGTGTGTGTGTTTCTAAGTCATTAAATTATAAATTCAGGGCCATCTGGGTGGCTCAGTTGGTCAGGCAGTGGCCTTCAGCTCAGGTCATGATCCCAGAGTCCTGGGATTGAGCCCCACTGGATGGGGCTCCCTGCTCCATGGACAGCCTGCTCCTCCCTCTCCCTGCCCCCCCCCCCAGTTCATGCTCTCTATCTTAAATAAATAAAATAAATAAATAAAACATTAAAAATAATTTTTTTAGAAAAAAATAAATTTAAAGAAGAAGATGAGAATACATCTATCTCACATCACTAAAAATTATTATCTGATCTGTGCAAAGACAGCCCTGCTAACCCCTCAGTACTTAGGAACAGGTTCTATATGGATATAGTCAGTATCTACTTATTGCATTCAGCAGGGGCTTCTACTGAGCTCTGTAGCCCAGTCCACAGACGGTTCTTATTCAGGGGAGAGGTTTTCCTTCTTGCCCAGGAAGGGCCAGTCTTGTCCTCAGGTTGGGCCAATTCATAACCAATTCCTATCCATCGACTCAAAGTTAGAGTCCCAAACTACCATAATTTACACAAGTCCTAACATATTTGTTCACAAGGTCACTCAAAGTATGATGTGCTTATGCATATTATAGCCATGTCCACATGTCTTACTTGCCATGTAAAATATTAACCTGAGAAGCTCAGACTTGAAGTTTATCAGTAAGGAAACCATTGCAATTTTGGATGGAATATCCAAGAAACAAGAGGCCCATAATTTTGCCAGAGCAAAGAACTGCCCTTTAAAATATAGGGACAAATTTCATTTTGAGACAGGCTTTCTGGGATCGTGCCCATAGAATGTCAAAGGTTAATAAATTAACGATGTTGTGAGGCCACCAATCATAGAGGTCCCTAAACATTCTGAAGAAATGAAATGGTTTTATGAGGCTTCATTGAGCTTCACTCTGTTATTGTACCTTTTTTTTTTTTTTAAGATTTTATTTATTTCTTTGAGAGAGAGACAAACAGAGAGACAGAGAGAGAGCATGAGCTGGGAGAAAGGCAGATACAGTGGGAGAGGCAGACTCCCTGCTGAGCAGGGAGCCTAAGCAGGGCTCCATCCAAGGACCCTAGGATCATGACCTGAGCCAAAAACAGAGGCTTAACCAACTGAGCCACCCAGGAGCCTCTAATTGTTATATCTTTAAGTACTCATTGTGTCCTGGGATCCATCATAAAGATAGAATCTACTCACATCCAGGCATCTAGCCCTGGGTTGGATATAGGGCATTGGGGCGTCTCTCAGAGTTAATTAGGATTTGACTGCCCCCAGGACCCAAACCGCTTCATGTCAGGAGACCCAACTGGATAGTGTACCCATGGTATCAGGCTGTGGCACCAAATTCAGCCCTTCCTGATTCAAGATACTGAAAGTGTTTTTTCAAGATACTTTTCAAGTTTTAAAATGAAATGTAAATTGAATAAAAAGCTCAGGTGGCCTTTTCCAGTTTTAAGTTCTCGTGTGCTTCTCTAACCTGGAGAGAATTGCTTGTCTCCTATTTGATAGTCTTTGAAAATAGTCACTAAGGGGATGATTACAGTTTTGGCCAGGAAAAATGTGGATAGAAAACAGGTTTCTCAAAATACGTTATTGAGATTACGGGAACGCACATGCACACACACACACACACACACACTACATATATGTATATATACCAACACACCCATATACACATATTGTAAACAGTTAAAACACTATGTATGAACATTTTATATCCATGGCAATCTGTGAATATTTGAGGTTTTTAGAAACATCTCAATACAGCTTTTTGTTCTTATTTTTAGCATTGGAAAGAGGCCAACCTGAGGATAAGGTTGGCCCTTCCCAGGAGAGAAGGAAAACCTCTCCCCTGAATAAGGGCTGGTCCCAAACCAGCAGCTGCTGACCATCCAGTCCTACAGAGTTGGGACGGTCCCTCCCCCTCTCCCAGCAAAACCCACAGAATGAGCTGTTTCTCCACCCTTCCTGGCTGCCCTTATAGACTCCACCCCTCACGGCCCTCAAGACTTGTCGGTGCAGAGACTTCACAACACCTAAAGGGTGATGGGAAGGCTTCCACTATCCACAGGGACAAGAGAGTGCCACTCCCACTCTGCCACTTTCTCTCTCACGACTGCGAAGACCAAAGGCTTAACTAAAACCCATCATACTAGGTAGCAGGTGCCACATTCTTCCAAAAGCACCGGAGATGAGTCACCCTACCAAGGGCCTCACTTTTAGGCCTGAAGCCGATCATGTTCTAAAAAAGAAACCTTACTCCACAGACTGCCTGTCACTTTTTAGTCCTTATATTAATATTAGACCACACTGCTGGGAAGCTACGTGTTTCTGTGCCAGGCTAATTGGCACTTGGCATTGCCTCAATCTTCTGGCCATGGGATGACTCAGCTAATTGCTTCTTATCTGGAAGGTACCCATTGTTGGGGAGACCAGGGGTCCAGCAGTATGTACCGCTCACCCTGGCTTGACTGGGAGAGAACGTCAAGGACCTCCTATCCCCTCAGGTATTGCTGAGCTGCTGAGAAATGACAGAGGAGTCACCCTCCTCCCCCCAGACAGAGAGGGGTAAACACCCACAGGGACCTTTGATTCACTAGGAACACCCCCCCCCCAACACACCCAAAGGAAACAGAGCCACAACATTATAAATTCTCTTCCTTTCGCAGGAACTGCCTCTGGGTACTCATAATTTATGCATCGTTCTCTTTGCAGACACTTACTTAAATACACCAAAAGTGGGAAATAGAGCTAGAGAGACTGCCCACCCCCCATCCCCCTACCCCCGCCCCTGCCCCACTCCCCCATCAGCGGAAATCCTGACTTCCTGTCTTATTTGTTCTTCTTCATAAGAAATTACTCATGAGGAAGAGTGAATATCAAAACTCTCCCCTTGGGGTGGGTTTTAGTACTTTTTAAATTTGACAAACAAAGTAGTTAGCAATCCAGGGGAGCGCTTAGCGGTTTCCACTCACTCCCGCGCTTTACTGATTCATAACAACACGTAGCATTTACACAGTTCATGGGGCTCTGAAACCGCTTATAAGCTCTCGGTTGTTGTTAGCCCTCAAGGGTCACCTTGCTTTATAAACCAGCAAGTGTCATTGCGGCCAGGGAAGTAACAAAGGGCTATTGAGTCAGGAACAGAACTGGGAATGGGGATTTCCAACTCTTGGGCCAGCCCCAGCAGAGATTTGGAAGAAAGCGGGTCGGAGTGGGGGCTTCTGTGCCTGTGGCTCTCCAGGGTCCCTATCGTCAGAGCACCTAGTCGCCAGCTAAACTGGTTTTGCCTTTCGCATTTCCCCCTGGGAATCAATCAATGCAGCCATTTATTCAGCCAGCAGGAGCTGGGCACTTACTCTGTCCCCACACTCCTGTGTTAAGACTAAGGATATAAGTCTAATGGAAGACACAGACAGGAGATACGGGAGGACAAAACCACTGTCACTCTCAGGTATGCGCTATACCTGCAGTCTGCTCACAGCTCTGAGAACACAGACTGGGGAAGACCCAGATCTTCCTGGGGATGGGAGGGAATGGCCGGCGAAGATTCTCCCAAGAAGGGACAGCTGAGCTAATCATGAAAGGTAAAGTTGGGTAGAAAGGCATGCATTTGCACACGGAGCAAAGGCAGTTTGAGCGCTTGGGGCAGGCGTGTTGTGCAGGGAGGGCCACTCCACATCAGAGGCCAGGAGGGATGCTGGTGACACAAGACAGCCTCCTGGCATATAGGTGACAGACAAAGGAGTGAGAGTGAATGAAGACAATGACAGGGGGAGGAAAGTCATAAGGCAGAGGACTGGGGAAAGATCTAGAAGTGAGAAAAAAAACATCAAACGTAGACTCACGATGTTTGACTGGGAGAGGGGACAAGATTTTGCTGTCTTACACACACAGAGCTAGACTTAATCCGTATTCCTTAACAAAGTAAAAAGGAAGAACTTTGGCATCCTTGATCAATTCTTATTATTGAAATAGAATTTAATTTTTAAAACTGTAATTCATGGGAAAAATACCAATTTCCCTTTTGCAAGAAAATCTGCTTCAGGAGATGACCTTAACTCTTACCTATTTGATAAAAGTAAATTTTACACTTCTATGAAGTCTCTAGGAGGTAAGCCAAGTATGTCCCACAGTTCACTGTTGTCAAAGGAGTCTGGACAAATGATGTGTCTGGAAGAGAGAAGAACTGGCCTTGCATGCCATATTCTCATCAGAGTGTACTTCAGAGACTCTGGGTGTCTTCAGGAGAAAAAAATGTTGAATGATGATGCCAGTGGCTAAGTTTTGGCATAACCTACAGGAATTCTCTACAGACCACTAGACTAACCCAGCCACTGGAACATACCAGAAATTTCTCCCTGTGGGAGAGACAGAGTAGCTAGCTCAAAACCAGTATGATGTCATGACAACT
Source organism: Enhydra lutris kenyoni (assembly GCF_002288905.1). Lineage (NCBI taxonomy): Eukaryota > Metazoa > Chordata > Mammalia > Carnivora > Mustelidae > Enhydra > Enhydra lutris. The sequence goes on along the minus strand of NW_019154144.1, from coordinate 5,119,802 downwards.
GCCACCCAACACCCCAGTTGCATGGGGCCTCTTGTATACTCAGAGCAGAGGTAAATGAGCAGAAAGTATTCCATTCTCACCTGAAGCTTTCCTTCTGTGTTCTCTGGCTCATGTCTGGTCCAGAGTTTCTAGCCCTGCCCTCAATTTTTTTCATCTATTTATTTGCGTATCTATGAAGTCAGCCCATTTATTTCCTTTCTTTTCTCAATTACTTGAAATATATTGGCAAACTGCAAAGAGCAAAAATAATCCCACCACTTAAAAAAACAACTATACAAAATAAGAAGGGAAAATCTCCCACTGAGATAACTTATGAAATGATTTATTGTATCTATCCTAATTTTTCCTTCATAGATATACATCTTCTCTAACAACCAAAAAAAAAAAAAAAAGGATAGTATAAATTGGACTCCAACTTACTTTCTCACTTAATGTAACTGGGCAATTTTTTATAAAATGCTGTAGACCTCCCTCTTCTTCTGGATGACTGCATAGTATTCCATAGAATAGCTGTGTTAATGTGTTCAACCATTAAGGTAATCACGCCTATTTACTCCAGTTTGTTTCAACATTTTGCTGTTACCTACAATGCAGCAAAAAATGTCCTTGTAAATAAGTCTCTATCACACCAATACTAATAAAGTGAAATGGGAAGGACATCAGGATCTAGATTCCATCCTGACTGCTTTGACCCGCATCAACATTGGGTGTAGACAGACATCTGCCTTCTTAAAACACCCTCTTCTCTTGGCTTCTGTGATTGCACACTCCTCCCTGTTTTCCTCCTACCCCAACCACTACTCTCAGTTTGTTCTCCATCGATCGTTCACAGATATTTGTATATATGTCTCCCACCGGGGAGGGCACTGGGAATACAGTGGTAAATAACATAAGAGTCCCCGCTCTCACAGAGTTTCCCATCACAGAGAAGAGTTGGTGGATGAACATGTGATACAATACAGAACAATAGAGAAACTGATAAGGACTATGAAGAGAACTAAAGCAGGTCTTGGGGTAGAGAATTGGGGCGTGCTCTTTGGACAGGGTGGTCAGGAAAGATCCCTACAAGGAGGTGGCATTTGAGTAGGAATCTGAACAAAGCAATGGATGGAGTTCTGAGACCGTCAAGGCCAGAGTATTTGCAGGGAGGGGGAGTAGCAAGTGTAGTGGCCCAGAGGGGAGCGCACCTCTCTGTTCAGAACAAGAAGGCTGGTGTGGCAGGATTTAGTGAAGAGGGTGGGGTGACCAGCGTGGTCTGTCTGAAGAGTCTCTAGATTGTAGGAGTGAACCATGTCACTGGCTTATTCTAAGAAAGTGGATCCTGGGCAGTGGTAAGCAGTGGGGGAAATCCACAGGTCCCGCTGATGTTTGGGATGCAGGGTGTGAGAGAAAGGGAATAGTCCCTTGGGTCTTTTGCCAGCCCTCTCCCTTCCACTCACTCTCAAGATGTGGAAGGGGCTATGGGTCTCTCCTCTTCCCTATCTATACATTTCCTAGTGGTGACTTCATCTTTTCTTGGGCTTCACACACCACCTACATGCTGATGAGGCCAAGTTGATATCCACATGCTCTCTCAAGAGTTCCGTTGGGATACCCAACAATCTAGTTCAGATATAGCAGGCCCAAACAGAACTCTTGATAACCCCAGCCCTCACCCCTGAAAGCTCCTCCCCCAGCCTTCCCCATCTTAAAGAGATTCCATCTGAATGGTAAGAGCACAGAACTCTGAAGCCAGCTTACCTAGGTGGGTCCTGGCTTGGCCAGCTGCTGGTTACCTGATATTAGACAAGTTGCTTAATGTCTCTGATTTAACTATAGAATAGAGAGGACAATCATGGAACCTACATCATGGGCTTGTTATGGATTCAATGATTTATTACCTACAAAGTCTTAGCACAGTGTCTGGCACAGGGAAAAGCCCCAGGTCAATTGTTTCCTGTTGTATTTATGCCACTACTCCCTGTTGCCCACCCTCTGAAATCATCCTGAAAAGGCCCTTACTCGACAAAGAACAGGAGCTGGTCTAGGGTCTAGAAGATAGTAGTATCTCAAGAGAATAGTACCAGCTCTTTAATTATTATTTTGTTAGGTGAGACAAGGCCATGGAAAAAGCCCATGATTCAGAATCAGATAAGAATTGTTTCCAGGGTCACCTGGGTGGCTCAGTGGGTTAAAGCCTCTGCCTTTGGCTCAGATCATGATCCCAGGGTCCTGGGATAGAGCCCCACATTGGACTCTCTGCTCAGCAGGGAGCCTGCTTCCCCCTCTCGCTCTGCCTGCCTCTTTGCCTGCTTGTGATCTGTCAAATAAATAAATTTTTAAAAATCTTTAAAAAAATTTAAAAAAAAATTGGATAACATGCAAAACTTTAAAAAAAAAAAAAAAAAAAGAATTGTTTCCAAATCTAACTTCTACCCTTTACAAGCTGGGGCTACTTGGAAAGTTACTTAACATTTCTAAGACTCCATATCCTCATATTTAAGATAGGAATAATATTTCGTATCCCTCAGGGTACTTGTAAACTTTAAATAGAATAATGCATATGAAGTGTCAGCTCGGTGCCAGATAATAGCTATTATTATTAAGGGATTTGGCTTCCTCAGCCCCTGAGTCATCATGGGACATCAAAGGAAAGAAGCAATTGACAATAAATTCCTCTGTAACAGATCCATAGGTCATTTGGGAAAACAAAACTGCGAAAGGCTTTTGTGAAGACCCATGCTGCCCAGGAGAGGCTGCATTCCCAGACGGTGGATCCTAGCGTGGATCCTGGCGTGGATCCTGGTGTGGATCCTGGCGCGGACAGGAGTGTCCTCTGATTATAGGCACCAGTCTCTCAAGGGTCACCTTTGCAATCAGCCCAGACCCCAGGGGTAAAAAGCATGTCGTGAGCCCATTTCCAGCTCTGCCTCCAGTTCTCAAGAACAAAACCATTAATGTTTAATATTTAAGCAAAACCTTCCATTATTAATCACTGTAAGCCCCAGTGATGATTATTTAAACATAATGGATAAGGTCTTTTTTATTTTATTTTATTTTTTATAAACATATAATATATTTTTATCCCCAGGGTACAGGTCTGTGAATCGCCAGGTTTACACACTTCACAGCACTCACCATAGCACATACCCTCCCCAATGTCCATAACCCTACCCCCCTCTCCCAACCTCCCCTCCCCTCATCAACCCTCAGTTTGTTTTGTGAGATTAAGAGTCACTTATGGTTTGTCTCCCTCCCAATCCCATCTTGTTTCATTTACTCTTCTCCTACCCCCTTAAGATAAGGTCTTATTTTTAAAGCTTGATTTTTAATGACTAGGATAGAAATCAGAACTAAAAAAGAGATGGAGCCCCCTTGTTTTCTAAAGCTTGTTCTTCCCTGGGGAAATGGCCTATCTCCTCTGAAAAGCTAGGGTTGCCTTTCTCCCTCAGTAGATTTCCAGGGGCATACCCTGGGTAAGAGAGTACTCTCAGGGAGGGCCAGGACACTGACTCCCCGGGCTTTGGGTCACAAGGCCATGGCCAGGATAAAATGCCAGCGATGCTACCCAACCCCCACTCTAATTCCTCACCCTCAGCCATAAGGCATCTGGTGCAGCCTGTGGAACACCAGGTACAAGGTAAGGGCATTTAGAAATAAGCTCTTATTTTCTTTCCTTCTTTTCTTTTCTTTTTTTTTTTTTTTAAGATTTTTATATATTTATTTATTTGTCAGAGAAAGAGAGAGAGCACAATCAGAGGGAGCAGGAGGCAGAGGCAGAGGAAGAGGCAAACTTCCTGCTGAGCAGGGAGCCGGATGCGAGACTCACTTCCAGGACCCTGGGATTGTGACCCGAGCTGAAGGCAGATGCTTAACTGACTGAGCCACCCAGGTGTCCCTAAGCTCATATTTTCATTGCTGGCCACTTGAGGGGAGTTTCACAACATAGATTGATTCTCCCTTATTTACTAGGAAAACTGGGCCCACTCCCATATCCCGGGGCCAAGGAAGAGGGGCCCAGAAGGGGAGGGAGAGAAGGCAGGAGGCCTGGTCCAGTCTCCACACTGCTGCCCCCTGTAGGTATCAGCACACAGGGAGAGCTGGAGCTTCCAGACAATTGTGAATTAGGAGCTAAGTGGATTAGCCTACTTGATAAAACAGGCTAGAGAGCTCTAAGGGGTGATATCCCTTTAATAAGGGCAATCAAAGAAGTGTAACGTTCCTAGGAATAAATTTAACAAGAGATGTTCAGGGCGTATCTGAAGAAAACAATAGAATTCTATTGAAGGATATAGGACATTTGAATAAATGGAGAAATAAATTCTATTTTTGAACATATCCTCTATATTATAAAAAAAGTAACTCCTGAAATCAAATGACAAATTCAATGCAAATCCCAAACAAACAAAAATCAGAGTTTTTCCCTTTAATACAGAAAATAAAATTGATACCAAAATTCTTCTGAAAGAATCAGCATGAATAAATAGCCAGGCAGAATAATGAGCAAATATTTGTCCCACTGGATATTAAAGCATATGATACAAGTATAAAAATTAAAGCATTATGCAATAATTAACACAAAGCTCAGTAATACAAAATGCAGAAACAGACATATATAAATGAGAATTTGAGACAAGGTAAAAGCAAGTTGGGAAAATTGCCTTAGTCATTTGGAAAAATAGGCAACTCGACCAACAAAATGAGTCCCAGGTGGAGCAAATATCTAAAGGAAAAAACATACGTTTCAGTTAAAATACTGAAAGAAAACATAGCTTTCTAGATGATCCCCTAACACTATGTATCAGCAACGTAGAGTTTGATCTAGCATTTCTGTTCATGAGAGTTTTTGCCAAGGACCTAACGGGTCAAATTCACAGAGAAATACGTATCATGATGTTCATTACGCACTGTTTATGATAGTGAAAATTCAGGAACAGCTTAAAAATTGGTTAAATAAATTATGGCATATGCATACGATGGCACCTTACACAGCCAGTTAAAATAATGACACATCCCCACATTGTCACTTTGCTGAGTATCCCCGGGGTTCGTGCTTGCTTCCAGCCCCAGCAGAGGTGTGTGTGTCCAGAGCTCTATCCTCAGCAACACTGCGGGGTGTCATCTACAAGCTTACCCTTTAGAGCTATTGTTCTTTTTTTTTTTTTTCTGAATAAGCACATTGCCATTTGTCCCCTCCCCCCCCCATGCGTGGTTTGCCCTGCAAAGTCCTCTAACTGTCCCGCTGGAACAACTGATAGTCGAGAGCAGGGGACCCGAGCACCCCATCTGCAGAGCAGAGATGCGGGGGGGGGGGGTCCCTGCGTCTCCCAGAATTTCAGGCATAGTTTTGGTGTTTCTGCAATTAATTGACCAATTATAGGATATTGCATTCATTGCAGACGCTAGTGGCATTTCCATTTTCACCTCCACCGTGAGCTGTGGAAATTGACTGAGTTCAGGCTGGGGATCCTGAAACTGCTACAGAAATGCTGAAATCATTAAACTTCAGAGACGGTAGCATTCTGCTTGTGGCCTGGGGCTGGAAGACCAGCTGTTGAACCTGGTAATGACTTCGCTTTCATCCAACTCGCTAACTCAAGAGTGAGCAGATTTGGGGGTTTGATCTTGTTCCTATTGAGAATCAGCTGAGGCTGATTACCCCCGCGACTCCCTCAAGAGAAGCGGGGGGAAAAGCACTTTCGACACCCTCACAAAGTGCTAGAGACGATCTCTACCAATGCAGAACCGCCGCAGGGCAACTCAGGATGGAGGGCCTGTGGTTGATAGGTGAAGAGGACAGCTGTTCGTCAAGGGAAGAGGCTCAGGGAGTCTCACAAGAATGCATCTCAAAAAGATGACCAGTTTGGGACATAATTAAGGGTGGACATCTCAGAGTGATTTTTTATTGTTTTATTTTCTGGCTTTCCTGAGTTGTCATGCCTCAAAAAATAAAGATGGTACTTATATACATAAAAGTGCCTTAAGTTACTATTCCAAATCTTTGAAGATTACTTTTCAAACTGTTAAAAATTTTAAGCCTACCAGGGAAGTGTCTATAGAAGCCTGAAGTTATGGCAATTTATAAGGAAGTGGTTCTTGGGTACAATGGAAGGAGAGAATGTAAGTTACCTATGTTTTATTCAGGACACACTAGTCCTGCAAAGTAAAACTCAGGAGTAAATTAGCAGTGAATAAAGACACAATTACGATCTCTGCGGCACCTTACCTCTATGCTTGACTTTACATTTTTTCCCATGTGTACACAGATAAAACAGAGTCATGGTATTCTGGAAAGGCAAACTAAAGCCATCTCTTTAATTAGATCCAGCCACCTCTTCAGTATTCCAGAAAGTCCAACAGAAAGCCAATAGTAACTGCTGGGACAGGAACTCCTGGGAAAGAGTATTGGCTTTAGATTCAGGATCTAAATCAAGAGGAAGTTAAAGACTAATGAGAAAAGTACAAAATCGTGCTATAAGAATCATTTCTGAAACTCAACTTTTAAAAAATCAGTTATAATTCTTTTAAATTCAATTCCCTTAATAAAGAATACCATGTTGGGTTTTTTTTTTTATTATTATTATGTAGAGGAAATTTGAGATTATGACTCTAAGAGACTTGAACAGAAGGACCCAAATGGCTCTCCGTAAAAGCCATGTGCCCATCACTTGGTGACAGACTGCCTGAATTACAAGGCTACAGCAAGGAAAACCCTCTTTAAAAGCTTCACCCATAAAATTAAAGTTATCTTACAGCAGAAAACGTCTCCTATGTGCTGAAATGTGCATATGTAATCTGGAATATATATATAATTTCCTGATAAAATCTTCTTTCCTCTTATCTCTTTGGCAATGAAATATTTTCTGCTTTTCCATTTTATATCATATTCTTTAAATGCCAAACTTTAATAAAATTGTAGGCATCCATCATTTTTCCTTCATTCATGCATCCCCTTAAATCTGTATCCCCAGAAACAAATAACTGGGGACAAACAATTATTTTCTGATGCATAGAATTCTATCATTGAAGACAGGAATAAATTATTGGAGGGACTCTTCATCTTCAGTTTTTAAATTATCCTCCTTTTACTTCCCAGCCCTGCCCTCATCCCCATTCTTCTGACCCCACTTCTGCTGTGATAGATTGTTGGAATAATGGTTCCCAATGAATCACATCTGCTGGGGTCTATGTCCCTTTGGTCTTCCCGTTAAAAGGTGGACTCATTTCTCCATCTCCCGAATCAGAAATGTCCTTAAGACCTGCTTGGACCAGCAGAATGTGGCAGAAGTAGCACTGTACAACTTTTAGAGCCTAGGCTTGACCCTGAGGCCACCCTGCTGTGAAATGGCATTGTAGTGTATTGGAGGATAAGAGGTCATGGGAAAGAGAATAGACTTGCCCTAGCCAGCAACCAGCATTTACTGCTGACAGTGAGTGAGGGCATCTTACACCTTCTAGCCCCAAAGTCTTGCAACTCTTATTGCAAGACAGGCAACAGAACTGTGCAGATTTTCAACCCTCACAATTATAGGGGATAATAAATCATTGCTGTTTTAATAAAGCCACTGAGTTTGGGGGTCATTCGTTATGCAGCAATTGATAGCTGATAGTTTCAAGAAACCACGTCTTATGGAAACATTTCTACAAAACGAAGAGAAATATTTCCCCTCCTTCCTTTGATATACTCCCACTACTAGCTACACCATCCTGCTTTCTATATTCTGGAAACACTCCATCAAACCTTCACTCCTGAGTGGGCCATTGTGCTGGCTTTGCCTCTTGAATTACCCAAGGGCTCTTCTTATGGTCATTCTTCTGCCCGTTAACAAATGCTTGAGGGAGGAAAGGAGAAGATGGCCTAACTTGAGCTCTCAGAAGGCCGAGGGGGTATATTCAAACACCATTTTGTATATGCCCAAGAAGAAGTCCTAAGTGGTAGGTGCTGAGTAAACACTGACTAAAAGATGACCGTTGGGAAGGTCAGGGAAGGTCAGGGAAGGAAGACGTTGAGTCCCATCTGATGACAATAAGGGAGGAACAGGGAAGGTCACCGTTGAAGACATTGAGTCCCGTCCGATTTAAGACTCCACACTGAATACCAAAACTCCCTAAAACATCGGGACAGCCAGACACAGAAATGTGACTGGGTGGTAATACTTTAAAGCTGCAACAAGGAGTACATTAAAAAGATTCTGCTCTATATTCAATAAATTCCTTTCACAAATACGTGGTATATTAGTAACCTGCCATAAGGGGAAAAACAAATCATAACAGCATCTTGATGTAGGAGGAAAGCACGCATGTGGGGAAAGTGCCGGATGTTTCTTTCAGGGAAGAATGATGTACAGGGCTCCGATAATTCCTACAGTTTGAAAAGTGGGATGCAGGGGCACGGCTTGGGACTTAAAATCTCCCTACTTTCTTTAATGAGATCACAAAACAAAATGAACTTAAGTTCTGGAAGGATTCTTCTGAGAAAATTCAGATTATCACAGCACAAGAGTCAAAGATGCACGATTCCTACCTAAACCAACTGAATGCTGCCACCGTACCTGGTAAATCATTAAAAGGGCAGGTCATTTTTGTTAAAATTACGGCCTTTGTTCCTTATCAGCCTGCTGAACTTGGAATGTTAAACGGGACAGAGAAGCCACACAAAGACGGAAAGCAATATTCAGATCTGGATCAGAAACACTGCTGTTGAAATTGCCTTCCTCCAGTTGAAACCGACTCCTGGTTAGAAATGAACTGAGCTGGGAAGTGAGTGCGGGTCTCATTTCTCATCAGGGTCCGGTCTCCTGAGGGAGATTTGCTGTTACTACAGAACTGCCTGCCGCTGTTCCTGACTTGTGGTTTGGTCTGGTTTGGTCTGGTTTGGTTTGGTTTGGTTTGGTTGTATTCTTTTTAGTTGTTTTCAATGTTCTGCATTTCTTAGGTGCTGCTGCCAGATGTTAACCGTTAGCTGGCTCCCCTACAGCTTATATTCTGAAAATGAAAACAATGAAGACTACCAGAGCTATAAAAATAAATAAAATCCACAAAGCCAAGTGTGTAGACGTGCCAGGCAAGGAATACACACGAGTGAAGAGATTTGCTGAAGACTTAGCTAAGGGGGTGGGGGGCAGATTGCTTACTCTAGAAAGAGGGGTCCTCAGTGATGGTAGGTTGAAAAACAGCACTCTGGAAATTAATCTACAGGTCTGTTCGTGGCTGGTTCAAATAGATCCCATGGTTCATTATTCAGGAAAGAGTCTTTAGTTGGGTCTAATAGAGGGTTGGTTTGGGGTCTGCTTCAACCGAGTAGAATTAGCGGTGATAAAACACATTTAATCTTGAGATGTCCTAAGGTACATGTTGCTAGAAGGGGACCTGCTTCCTTGTAACATTCCCACCTGCTCCTCCTCTACAGAAGCTCCGACTATGAGCAGTTCACGAACCTTACAGTCCTTGGCTCCTTGCTTTAAAATTCCGGAGTCTTCTTCAATAAAGGTGTGTAAAATGTGCATATAAACGAATGACATTCATGTGCTCAGGTGGCCTTTGCTGCTCTGCCCTAAATTCACCCTTCTGCCCAAATTCCACTTTCAGCCAGCATTTTGTTTCCAGAGCTAAAAATTATGTTACAGAATATCATAAGGAAAATAGAGCGAGACTAGAACTGTAAAATTCTCTGTGAACGGTGAATAGTAGCTGGTAAAAATTCTTCTGCGTAATTTTATCAGACAATCATGATCCCCCCCACCCCCAGAGTTCTTACTAGATTTTAGGGACATCACTTCGCAAAAGTCAAAGCCTTTCAGGACATGACAATAGATGGAGAGAGAAGGAGAGAGTGAACAAGGAGGACACTAGACAGTAGAAGAAAAGAGGGCCAAAAAAAAAAAAAGAAAGAAAGAAAGAAAAGGAAAGTTTATGTGCACTGTGGTGAAGAGCAAAGAGAAATTAAAGAAAAATCATTTGGGGGGTGGGAAATATTAGAGCTGAAGAAATCTGACTGAGCCGGGGGCATGTGTAAGCAGAAGGCCACGGAGAAACAGTGGCAGCTGGAGAAGCCTGCAAAGCTAAGCAAGTCCGTTTTTGCAGAGTCTGGGCAGGAAAATGCTGTTGGCTAAAGCAGAAAATAAAGTGATTTTTTTCCCCTGCTGATGCTTCTCTGGGATCCTGCCAAGGCTCTATTCTGCAGAACCAGAAACTGAATAAATAGACTAATTTATTCAGAAGATGTGTCCCTTAGTATTCTCCCCAGAATGGTGTCAAACCTGCCCAGGATACCAGAAATTTCTGTGAATTTGGATGACAAGGCATTAGCCAGCATGTTTCTCTTCATCCCACAACACCTGCTCCTGAAAAGGAAGCATTTGCTCTTTGCATGCAAATCATTTTTTATAAAAAAGGCATCTAATGAGCATTTGATGCAAGTTCCCTAGAGCAGGTAAGACTGATATTAGACACAAACTCAGAATGAAAAAGAAACTCATTATTTACAAGCCCAGAGCTAAGCATTTGCTATTGAACAACTATCCCCAGTCTTTTCTTGGGGAGTAATTAATAATTCTCCCAAATCCTCTGTGAATATTTGTCCAGCTCTGGCACCCAGAGACTTGACTGTATATGTTCAGAGTCCGTGTTCGAGCTGTGACAACCTTCGAAATCATCTAGTTAAATGCCTTCTCTTGGGAGAAGAAACTGCAGCCGGGAGAGGTGAGTGAATTACTCAAGGTTACACAGCTAATTAGGAAGAGGTCTTCAATGTTCAATGTTCTTCTCACAGCACTGTGACACACACCTCCCTCATTTGTCACCCACACCCCTCTCCGCCACCTTAACTATATCCTTCACCACTCAGCAATGCACTGGGCTCCCATAACAGGAAACCTGGCCGACAGTGGTTTGAACTGCAAAGATGATCATTGCTTTTCTTAGTGAGAGGCTGGAGGTAGGTAGTCCCAGGATCTGTTCTGACACTTAACAATGCAGTAAAAAACCCAGGCTTTTCTCATCCTGTTTGGGCACCTGCAGTATATGGACCTCTCATCCTCAGATGGGTGATCTCCTGATGACAGGGTGGCTTCCACGGTTCCAGGCATCACACAGTCAGACCAGGGCTCAAAGAGGAAAGAAAGGGATGGACAGAACAGGGCTTTGTTTTCATCAAGAGGAAAATCTTTCCCAGAAGTAAGATTTCCCTTCATGTCTCTTTGGCCAGAAGTAGGCCACGTGATCACCACCAGCTGCAAAGAAGCCTGGGAAGGGAAATATCTAGCAAATAGTAACAGAAGTGACATGATTGGCTTAGGCCAGTAATGGCACATTGTCAGCATTAACAAAATCAGGATTCTACAACAAGGCAGAAAGCTGGCTGTGGCCGCTAGGTAGGAACACCAGTGAACTATTAATGTGTAACAAACCTCCTCCAAGACTCAGTGGCTTAAAACAGCAATCTTTCGGTATTTCTCATGTGTCTGGAGGTCTGCTGACCCAGCTGGGTTCAACTGAGTCATTCTGATGATCTCAGCTGAACTTGTTCACATAACTGTGGATGTCCAGACTGATCTAGGCTGGGCTCCACATGCCTTTCCTCCTTAGGACCAGGAGGCCCTCCCCCAAATTCATTCACTTCCCTTGCACTTCCATCTGTACCCCCTTCTGCAGTAGACTTGATGTGTATCCCCTCCCCAACATTCCTACATTGAAACCCAAACCTCAGTGTGATAGTATTTGGAGGTAGGACCTTTGGGAGGTCATGAGTTGGAGCCCCTCAGGAATGGGATTAATGCCTTTATAAAAAAATAAACCCCACAGAGTTCTCTCACCCTTTCCACCATGTGAGGACACAGCCAGAAGACAGATGCAGGAAGTGGACTCTCGCTAGACACTGAGTCTTCCAACTCCGTGAACTTGGACTTCCCAGCTTCTGGAACGGTAAGAAATAAATGTTGAGGATAGGTCCCCCAGTCTATGACATTCTGTCAGAGCAGTCCAAGTGGACTAACAGGCCCTCCCACCCCCTCTGTTGTCATGTTTTCCCTTTTCTGGGTTCACAGTGGGGTAAGCTTGAAAATCCTTGGTGGAAAACAACAGAAAGCGCCCTGGTGGGTGTGGGGTACCATGGGCAGCGGGTGGGTGTCCTGTCAGACTCACCTGAGGCCCCAGCAGCCAGGAACTTTACTGGCTCTTGCCCAGCAGTGGGCCTCAGCCTCCTCCGATGTGCAGGGAAGCATGAGGAGGATAAGGGTCTCCTCAATGCTCAGTTCCTTCCAGGTTTGGAGCTGCCCCAGTTTTTCGGGTGTCCACACCATGGAACCTGCCAGAGGTCTCAGGAATTTTGTGAGACTGTATCTGACTGCAAAGGGCCACAGGCAGCTTTTCAAAAACCTGGTCCTTGTTTATCTGAAGACACTTAGGCTGCCATCTCAAGGCTGAGAGGCGTTCCCAAAGCTCCGCATTAAATTCACACCTCGTTCCTTTCTCACCGTGCATTTCAGCTGAGAGAATGCTCTGGAGAAAGATGTCTTTTGCTTGGTTTGTAGGTTTTACTCCCCTAAAAACAAATTGGAACAAAATGCAACCTGCTCTACACTTGCTTACCTGCAAATTTGAAAAAGGTTATTCTTTAGTTGTGTACGGCTGTGTTTTCAACAGAGACAGTGAAAACCGCGGACCCTGTGAAAGGGACACATGCGTGAGAAGGCCGAAAGCTTCTGAATTCCTAGTGGGCCTACCAATCTGCTGGACTCCTGAATTCCTACTGGGAATTCCTGAATTCCTAGCTCCTGAATTCCTAGTGGGAATTCCTGAATTCCTAGCTCCTGAATTCCTAGTGGGCCTACCAATCTGCTGGACTGACCATCCTGGTCCGATTCACTCCTTTCCTCTTCCTTATGTTCAGGCTTTCTTGCCATAACCTCATGTTCAGGGAGTAAGGGAATAAGGTCTTCTGGGCCCTGATCCCAACCCCACAACTCAGACCTGCCTCCACCCACCAACTCAGCCACGAGTGGACACATACCCTGGGAACCCTCTGGAACTTTCTCCTGCCCTGCTTCCTTTGGGTGGCAAGGAGCAGCCTGCGACGCCAGTTGCCTAGGACTGCATCTGAGCAGTAACAGCTATTTGACTGAAAGGAAAAGACGCCATGTGTCTGTCCAGAAAAAGCTCTCTATCGGGACTGGACCTGGATTCTAAGCCCAGCTCCTTCTGTAACACGCTGGGAGACCTTGAGTTTGTGACTCACCCTCTCTAAGCCTCTGTGTTTTCATCATTATGTGAATTTGCCACCAAGTTAAAAATCCTCAATGCTCACTGATCATTGGGTAAGCCCAGTGGGCAGTGTCTTGGGGTGTCAACCGTGCAGATGCCTTCACTCTGCGAACTTGGACATGGCTCTGAAGAGCAGGGCTGTGCTGAGTGCTTCCAGCATCGGGAGCGCTTAATGCCCAGTTGTTCTTATTATAATTCCTTTTACTCTTTTGTGGAGAAAGCGAGACAAAGTCTACAAGTAGTCAAGAGATTCTGAGATGATCTTGTTGGCAAACATGTCAGTAAAATTTGTCACTAGTTTCTTCTAAGGGCTGACACTATTCTGGGACACCTCGTGGAGGCTCAAAGAGGGAAGCATTGAGAAGGACTGACAGGGTCCTCCTGGCAAGGTCTGTGTTCTTTAGGTGGGCTTGTGCCATGAACAGCAAAACACCAGACGCTGATGTCAGCTAGTAATGTTCTGTGTTCTCTGAAGACTAGTATGCTCCCATGAGCGGAACTGAGTCCCCCCCACATTTTTACACTGAAGCCCTCTGCCCCAGTGGGTGATATTTGGAGGTGGGGACTTAGAAATTTATAGGTTCTACCCTCATTTGGTGATTAGTGCCCTTATAAGAAGAGACCCTAGACTGCTTGCTTTGTTTTTCTTCCTTCTTCTCCCACCCCACCCCCAGCCCCACACCATCCCCACCCCCTGGCCAGGTGAGGACACAGTGAGGTTTATAAGCCAAGAGAAGAGCCTTTTCTTGGGAACTGAATTGACCAGCACCTTGATCTTGGACTTTTCCAGCCTCCAGAAGGGTGTCAAAATAAATTCCTGCTGTTTGAGTCTCCCAGTCTGTAGTATTTCTGTTATGGCCACCCAAGCTGACTAACACAAACAGGACTGTGTGAGAGCAGGGTAGATGGGGACAGGATAAGCTTCACTGAGGAAGGGTTTTGAGCTGGTCCCTGAAGAGGAGACAGAGCTAGTCATGCAGAGATCTGAAAGAAGACATTCCGGGAAGAGAAATGGAAAGTGCAAAGGTCCTGGCACTTCAGGAAAGATCCAGATGTCCTGGAAAAACAAAAAGCAGGCAGAGTGGCTGAAACAGAGAGCAAGAGAAGAGTATTACCCGGGGTCAAGGAGCTAGATCATGTAGGCCTAGAGGCAGAACATTTCTGGAAAGATACACAAGAAATTGTTAATAGTAGTTAGTTCTAGAGGGTAGGACTGGGGTGGGTCAGGACACACACATGCACACATACACACACACACGCCCCTCTTTTTTTTTTTTTTTACCATCTGTTCTCCTATTTGAATTTTTGAGTATATATTAAATCTTTAATAATGAAATGTTTGTCATATATGCCCCAATACAGGGTGACCACAATATCAGAGGATCCTACTTTCCAACAAAAAATATCTTTAAAAAGTGTTTAAGCCAACTCAAACACAGAACCTTCAGGATGCAGTCAAATGGCGGTTTAAAATATTTAATGCATTACCTATGCACATACTTTTAAAGAAAGTTTTTCTAATCTCGCATTTACCGAACAACTTTATCTAAATTTTTCATGTCTTAATCATCAGGGTTAGCATCTACCAGATTACTTTTGAGCAATGTAAGAGAATTTTCCAAGTGGTTAATATTTTCTAATGATGCATGTTGCTTGATATACCACACTTAATAGTATTCCACAGGAAATGTATCCCCAGCTTTAACTAGCTGTTCACACTATGTTAGGAAACTTATGGGTTTGGTTTTGTCTTTTGTCTCATAGGTGCATATAGTAGGCAAATAATGTATACCCTGCCCCCTAAAAACATTTCCATGTCTTATTACCAGAACTTGTGAATATGTTGGGTTATGGGGCAAAGGGAAATTAAAAATAAGTTAAAATAATAAGTTAAAATAGGGGGCGCCTGGGTGGCTCAGTGGGTTAAGCCTCTGCCTTCAGCTCAGCTCATGATCCCAGGGTCCAGGGATCAAACCCCGAGTCAGGCTCTCTGCTCAGCCAGGGAGCCTGCTTCCTCCTCTCTCTCTCTCTCTCTCTGCCTGCCTCTCTGCCTACTTGTGATCTCTATCTGTCAAAAAGTAAATAAAATCTTTTAAAAAAATAAGTTAACTAGAACTTGTACAGGAATTCAGTAAAGTGTCAGGATATAAAATCAATGCCCAGAAATCAGTTGCATTTCTCTACACCAACAACAATACAGAAGAAAGACAAATTAAGGAGTCAATCCCATTTACAATTGCACCCAAAACTATAAGATACCTAGGAATAAATCTAACCAAAGAGACTAAGAATCTATACACAGAAAACTATAAAGTACTCATGAAAGAAATTGAGGAAGACACAAAGAAATGGAAAAATGTTCCATGCTCCTGGATTGGAAGAATAAATATTGTGAAAATGTCTATGCTACCTAAAGCAATCTACACATTTAATGCAATTCCTATCAAAGTACCATCCATTTTTTTCAAAGAAATGGAACAAATAATCCTAAAATTTATATGGAACCAGAAAAGACCTCGAATAGCCAAAGCAATATTGAAAAAGAAAGCCAAAGTTGGTGGCATCACAATTCCGGACTTCAAGCTCTATTACAAAGCTGTCATCATCAAGACAGCATGGTACTGGCACAAAAACAGACACATAGATCAATGGAACAGAATAGAGAGCCCAGAAATAGACCCTCAACTCTATGGTCAACTAATCTTCGACAAAGCAGGAAAGAATATCCAATGGAAAAAAGACAGCCTCTTCAACAAATGGTGCTGGGAAAATTGGACAGCCACATGCAGAAAAATGAAATTGGATCATTTCCTTACACCACACACGAAAATAGACTCAAAATGGATGAAGGACCTCAATTTGAGAAAGGAATCCATCAAAATCCTTGAGGAGAACACAGGCAGCAACCTCTTCGACCTCAGCCGCAGCAACATCTTCCTAGGAACATCGCCAAAGGCAAGGGAAGCAAGGGCAAAAATGAACTATTGGGATTTCATCAAGATCAAAAGCTTTTGCACAGCAAAGGAAACAGTTAACAAAACCAAAAGACAACTGACAGAATGGGAGAAGATATTTGCAAATGACATATCAGATAAAGGGC